>NW_027418072.1:0-20941 GCF_009905375.1 Apium graveolens
AATTGGGGGTTCTAGGCTTCTCAAGAGGCTTAGACGTATGAGGTTCCTGAAACTCCCAAGGAATCCAAATCAACAAGGAAGTACAAGAAACAGAGGGCACAAAGGCCAGTTTCAGAGATGAGGAGGAAGCAGCTAAGGAAGGGGATCAGGAATCTCTGATCTCACAAGACAAGGAATTTGCTCCAATCACTTCTTCTCCATCAACTCCATCTCAGGAACCTGTATCTGACAAGGCTAATTCACCTTCTATGTCTCTTGTTGATCCAGGCACAAGTGCTGAAATTGATATTCAGAACCTGGTTGTGCCTGAAATACTTTTCTTAGAAGCTCCAACAGCAAATAATCCTTCCACAACACCTGTTACTGATGCTGTTCAAACTCCTGAGTTATCACTAACACCTTCTCTGCATCAGATGCTGATGATCAGATTTTAGGTGAGGATCAGGATATGGCTGTTGATCAGAACTTAGTATCAGATCAGCAATTAGAGGATGTTGAAGCCTCCATTGCTACTCACATAGTTGTCTTATCAGAAGATACTGATTCTCTAAGTTCTGATGCTGCAAATGTTGGAGATACTGGTGAGGCTGCTACAACTGTAGATGCTGATGAAGCAGGTCCTTCAGGACATACTCCTCCACTGACTCTTCCTAAGTCTGAACTGGTAAAGGAGTTTGTTATCAGGGATGCACCAGTACCTTGGAGTGAAACTCCTGCAGGTCAGGAGTGGACTAAGGAATGGAACTCAGTTTCATGTGTTCCAAATGCTTTTACATCTTGCTGAGCACTTGACTAAAGCTGATGAAATGTTACATTCTGATGATTTTAAACCCAGCTTAGAGTCACTGCATTGAGTACTAAACATCTACAAGGTCTTCATTCCAACACTCATGCAGAGCTACACAAGATTCAGGAGAACTTTATCAAACAGGAACAAGTTTGGAAAATTGATAAGAAAAGTTCTTCCAACCTACCATTGACAGGGTTGCTTATATTGAAAAAACTCAAGAGAAGCAACAAGCTCAGATTGATCAAATTCTGACAAATCAAGCTTCTCAGCAATCGCAACTTACTAAAATCCAGACCTTAGTGGAACTACTTATCTCTCTTTTATTACCTGCTGATGCCAAAAGGGGGAGAAGGTAATTAAGTCCAAATGCAAAACCAACAAGTCACTGCAAGGAAAGGATGATGGAAAAGATGACCAAAGAAACTCTGGAATGGGTAGTGGTCATAGTCAAGGTAGAAGGTTTACATCAAGACAAGCTAGTCACAGAACAAGTTCTGATACTGGGAAAAGAATAAGTTCTGCTGCTGGTAAAAGGATAAGTTCTGATGAACTTCTAGATCTTGATGAGGAAATGTCAAGACAGTTATTTCTTCAAGAAAATCCAGGGATGGACTTGGAAAGTTTAAAGGAAGAAGAAGCCAGACTTAAATCAGAGAAAGTCACATCTAAATCTGAAGCTTCTGGTAAAAAGTTACTTCCAAAACCTAAAGGCATTGTGATCAAAGAAAGGATACATACTGAAGAAACTTTGGCTAGATCACAACCACAGATAGATCCAAGATCCAAGGGTAAAGAAAAGGTTGGTGAACCTATCAAGCCTTATGTACCTCCTGAGGAAGAAGAATTACTGATAGAAAAGATGATCTTGCTCTGACTTCAAGAAAAGTTCTTAAAACAACCTCTGACATGGCTCAAGTTTTTCAGAGTCAAGAAATTGTAAGTTCTGATATTCAGAAGAAGCAAGTAACCTCTGACAGTGCTCAAGTTAACTTGATATCAGAAATAAATCTAAAACACTCCTACCAGGATTCACTAAAGCAAAATAGACTCAATCTTTGAAGACTACTCCAAGTGGTTTTGAAGCAAGAGTAGTTACTGGAAAGGAAGCTAGAGATAAAACTGGATTGGGAAGTGCTGATGAAAGAAGAGTACACAACACTACCGATGATCCAACTTCCTTGAGTGAACCAGGTATTGGAGCAACTCCTGAGAGATTGAATCAACTAGAATCTGTACAGATGGTTTACCATACCTACTTGAAAGAATACATCATGTTGTATTTCATGACAGATGGTAGGGTTTATCATATAAGACAAAATGCCATTCCTTTGAAGTATTTTGAAGAATTGGAGCATGTACTTTTCTTACTTCAAGTGGATGACAGAATAACAGAGACTGCTGCAAACTACTTAAAGGAACAGATTCAGAGACAGAAAAGGCTTTATTCTGTTAAGTCTGACAGCAGATATGTTCCAAAGTACAGAGATCACAATGGGGATATTGTTGATATTAAGCCTAATACTGCACAGATCAGAACATATCTTGGTATTAAGGGGCTTGAATTCAATCTAGAGTCTAACAAAGCTTATGTCATAAGACTAGATCGGGAGTTGAGAAGAGCAAAGATTAATGATCTCAGAGCTACAATATTTCAAACTGGTGAAGATACTGCAGAGCTTAAAGATGTCAAACGGAGAATGATTGATGAACTCAGATATGCTGAGAAATGTTTGTTGAAGAATTATCTCAGAACAACTCCTGACATCAGAGAGATCAGAAAATGATGAAGCCAAGTCAAAGATCTACAACTACTTAAATTCTGATGTGTATACAGACCAAAGTTGTTATCAGAAGTTGAATTGGTAAAAGCTTTAAGGACTGTAAGTTGTAGTTATCTTGTCTATTTCTCATGCATTTGTACTTAATGTTTTTGACATCATCAAATATCTGTTAAACTTGTATATTTTGCTAATTTACAAGTTGGGGGAGATTGTTAGATATATTTGATAATGTCATGGCTAATATGTTTTATGTTTAGATTTCAGATCTTATTTGAACAGAACAAATCAGTACTTATACTGGACGTCAGAACTTAAGGGATATCAGTACTTATGTTATCAGGAGATAAGCATCAGGAGATAGATATCGGAACTTAAGTGCTGAAGGACGATCAGATAAGGACATTAGCTGATTGAAGTTAAGAAGATCAAGATAAACATAAGAAGAGATATGCATGAAGAAGGAATTCCGTAAAGAATGGAATACTTGGAAGAAAAGATATCTGATTGATATATATTAGGAAGCAGAATTATATTCCATATCAATTAGCGATTATCTTGTAACTGTGTAGTATATAAACACAGACACAGGGTTTACACTATAAGTGTTATCATTATCGAGAATATTATTACTGTAACCCTAGCAGCTCTCGTGATATTTTGTTCATCACTGAGAGATAACAGTTCCAGATTGTAACAGAGTTTATTATTTCAATAAAGTTTGTTTTCTGTTACATAAGTTCTTGAAGTTTGATTTGATTGTAATAAACACTGTATTCACCCCCTCTACAGTGAAAGTGTGACCTAACAATATATATAGATATTGACATCCTTATGGTTGGATCATTAATAAGTTATTTTGAAAAAATCATAACATTAATATAGGACAAAACAGTATTAAGAATAATGGTCAAAATACTAGTTGACTGTTAAAATAACAAACCAAATAAATTATTTTATTTCTAAAATTTTATTATATCACTAATATATATATAACTTCACATACTTATAGTTGGATCATTCATAAGTTATTTTGAAAAAATCATAAAATTAATATGCGACTAAACAATAGTAAGAAGTACTCGTCAAACTACTAGTTGACTGTTAAAATAACAAACCAAATAAATTTATTTTTTTCTAAAACATTTTATATATATAGATCTTAACATCCGTATGGTTGGATCATTAATAAGTTATTTTGAAAAAAATCATAACATTAATATGGGACTAAACAGTATTAAGAAGTACTGGTCAAAATACTAGTTGACTGTTAAAATAACAAACCAAATAAATTTATTTTATTTCTAAAATTTTTATTATATCACTAATATATATAAAACTTCACATACTTATAGTTGGATCATACATAAGTTATTTTGAAAAAATCATAACATTAATATGCGACTAAACAGTACTAAGAAGTACTCGTCAAACTACTAGTTGAGTGTTAAAATAACAAATCAAATAAATTTATTTTTTTCTAAAAAATTTATCATATCACTAATATATATAGATCTTCACATCTTTATGGTTGGATTATTCATAAGTTATTTTGAAAAAATCATAACATTAATATGGGACTAAACAGTATTAAGAAGTACGGGTCAAAATACTAGTTGACTGTTAAAATAACAAACCAAATAAATTTATTTTATTTCTAAAATTTTATTATATCACTAATATATATAGAACTTCACATACTTATAGTTGGATCATTCATAAGTTATTTTGAAAAAATCAAAACATTAATATGCGACTAAACAGTATTAAGAAGTACAGGTCAAAATACTAGTTGACTGTTAAAATAACAAACCAAATAAATTTATTTTATTTCTAAAATTTTTATTATATCACTAATATATATAGAACTTCACATACTTATAGTTGGATCATTCATAAGTTATTTTGAAAAAATCATAACATTAATATGCGACTAACAGTACTAAGTACCCGTCAAACTACTAGTTGACTGTTAAAATAACAAACCAAATAAATTTATTTTTTTCTAAAACATTTATCATATCACTAATATATATATAGAGATTGAAATCCTTATGGTTGGATCATTAATAAGTTATTTTGAAAAAATCATAACATTAATATGGGACAAAATAGTATTAAGAAGTATGGTCAAAATACTATTTGACTGTTCAAATTACAAACAAATAAATTTATTTTATTTCTAAAATTTTTATTATATCACTAATCTATATAGAACTTCACATACTCATAGTTGGATCATTCATAAGTTATTTTGAAAAAATCATAACATTAATATGCGAGTAAACAGTACTAAGAAGTACCCGTCAAACTACTAGTTCACTGTTAAAATAACAAACCAAATAAATTTATTTTTTTCTAAAAAATTTATCATATCACTAATATATATAGATATTCATATACTTATGGTTGGATCATTCATAAGTTATTTTGAAAAAATCATAACATTAATTTGAGACTAAACAGTATTAAGAAGTACTGGTCAAAATACTAGTTGACTATTAAAATAACAAACCAAATAAATTTAATTTATTTCTAAAATTTTTATTATATCAATAATATATATAGAACTTCACATACTTGCAGTTGGATCATTCATAAGTTATTTTGAAAAAATCATAACATTAGTATGCGAATAAATAGTATTCAGAAGTACTGGTCAAAATACTAGTTCACTGTTAAAATAACAAACCAAATAAATTTATTTTATTTCTTAAATTTTTATTATATCACTAATATATATGTAACTTCACATACTTATAGTTGGATCATTCATAAGTTATTTTGAAAATATCATAAAATTAATATGCGAATAACAATACTAAGAAGTACCTGTCAAACTACTAGTTGACTGTTAAAATAACAAACCAAATAAATTTATTTTTTTCTAAAACATTTATCATATAGCTAATATATATAGATCTTAACATCCTTATGGTTGGATCATTAATTAGTTATTTTGAAAAAATCATAACATTAATATGGGACTAAACAGTATTAAGAAGTACTGGTCAAAATACTAGTTGACTGTTAAAATAACAAACCAAATTAATTTATTTTATTTCTATTATTTTTATTATATCACGAATATATATAGAACTTCACATACTCATAGTTGGATCATTCATTAGTTATTTTGAAAAAAATCATAACATTAATATGTGACTAAACAGTATTAAGAAGTACTAGTCAAAATACTAGTTGACTGTTAAAATAACAAACCAAATAAATTTATTTTTTTTATAAATTTTTTATTATATCACTAATATATATAGAACTTCACATACTTATAGTTGGATCATTCATAAGTTATTTTGAAAAAATCATAACATTAATATGCGACTAACAGTACTAAGAAGTACCCATCAAACTACTAGTTGACTGTTAAAATAACAAACCAAATAAATTTATTTTATTTCTAAATTTTTTATTATATCACTAATATATATAGAACTTCACATACTTATAGTTGGATCATTCATAAGTTATTTTGAAAAAATCATAACATTAATATACGACTAAATAGTACTAAGAAGTACCCGTCAAACTACAAGTTAACTGTTAAATAACAAACCAAATAAATTTATTTTTTTCTAAAAATTTTATCATATAACTAATATATATAGATCTTCACATCCTTATGGTTGGATCATTCATAAGTTATTTTGAAAAAATCATAACATAATTTGGGACTAAACAATATTAAGAAGTACTAGTCAAAATACTAGTTGACTGTTAAAATAACAAACCAATAAATTCATTTTATTTCTAAAATTTTTATTATAACACTAATATATATATAACTTCACATACTTGCAGCTGGATCATTCATAGGTTATTTTGAAATAATCATAACATTAATATGCGATTAAACAGTATTAAGAAGTACTGGTCAAAATACTAGTTGACTGTTAAAATAACAAACCAAATAAATTTATTTTATTTCTAAAAATTTTATTATATCACTAATATTTATATATAACTTCACATACTTATAGTTGGATCATTCATAAGTTATTTTGAAAAAATCATAAATTAATATGCGACTAAACAATACTAAGAAGTACCCGTCAAACTACTAGTTGACTGTTAAAATAACAAACCAAATAAATTTATTTTTTCTAAAACATTTATCATATCACTAATATATATAGATTTGACATCCTTATGGTTGGATCATTAATAAGTTATTTTGAAAAAATCATAACATTAATATGCGACTAAACAGTACTAGGAAGTACCCGTCAAACTAGTAGTTGACTGTTAAAATAACAAACCAAATAAATTTATTTTATTTCTAAAATTTTTATTATATCACTAATATATATAGAACTTCACATAGTCATAGTTGGATCATTCATAAGCTATTTTGAAAAAATCATAACATTAATATGCGACTAAACAGTATTAAGAAGTACTGGTCAAAATACTAGTTGATTGTTAAAATAACAAACCAAATAAATTTATTTTATTTATAATTTTTTTATTATATCACTAATATATATAGAACTTCACATACTTATAGTTGGATCATTCATAAGTTATTTTGAAAAAAATCATAACATTAATATGCGATTAAACAGTTTTAAGAAGTACTTGTCAAAATACTAGTTGACTGTTAAAATAACAAACCAAATAAATTTATTTTATTTCTAAACAATTTATCATCTCACTAATATATATAGATCTTCACATCCTTATGGTTTTATTATTCATAAGTTATTTTGAAAAAATCATAACATTAATATGCGACTAAACAGTACTAAGAAGTACACGTCAAACTACTAGTTGACTGTTAAAATAACAAACCAAATAAATTTATTTTTTTCTAAAACATTTATCATATCACTAATATATATAGATCTTGACATCCTTATGGTTGGATCATTAATAAGTTATTTTGAAAAAATCATAACATTAATATGGGACTAAACAGTATTAAGAAGTACTAGTCAAAATACTAGTTGCCTGTTAAAATAACAAACCAAATAAATTTATTTTATTTCTAAAAATTTTATTATATCACTAATATATATAGAACTTCACATAATCATAGTTGGATCATTCATAAGTTATTTTGAAAAAATCATAACATTAATATGCGACTAAACAATATTAAGAAGTACTGGTCAAAATACTAGTTGACTGTTAAAATAACAAACCAAATAAATTTATTTTATTTATAAAATTTTTATTATATCACTAATATATATAGAACTTCACATACTTATAGTTGGATCATTCATAAGTTATTTTGAAAAAATCATAAGAGTAATATGTGTTAGTGTAGGTGCCCTAGAGGCAATACATTATTCTTTTATAATCTTTATGTCAGTTGATCATTCAATAAATATATTTATTATGACCTTAATTACTGCGATATTTTGTTAGCATAATAAATGTCCTTAGAATCAAGATACAAATTGTATAGTTTAAGTACATGACTTGAACTTGAGATTATATAATATATCATATTCTTAAAGGTCCCTAGTCGAGTATTATTATATAGGACAATAATAATACATAGATAGACTAGTATGTTGTTTGACAAGATAACCACATCTCATTGGTTATAAGTATGGGGATACTAAAGTCAATACATAGGTACATGTGAGAGTACATGGTACTAGACAGACCCACAGTGAGATTCTTCATGTTTAATAAAGTCATAAGAAAGACTCACAGTGATAATGGTGTAAAGATCCTTTGACTTGAAATCATTATATTTCTATACGAGGATTAATATACTTTGACTAAATTAAAAGTTACTTTTGGTCGGGTGATGATAAAAGTGGACATCGGGTATATCATGAGTCGTATGAGAAATATGAATGATAGATAAAGGATTTAACCCTCCTATAATTAGGAGAGATATTATTGGCCTCTTGATTGAGTGAGATTATAAAAGTATGGCCATGCTCAAATAATGATTTGTCTCGATAATCTACTCATGGATCAAGTAAACCCGGATTAAATGTTAAAGAGGATGACTAAATACATACCTCGAGTTTAATCTATAAAATGTATGGTTAAAGGGATTATATTACACGAAAAATATTAATCACGAAAGGTTTTATCTAATCACGATTTAATTATTGTTTAATTGGGTAACAATGATGTATTACTAGATACCGCCAATTGTTTATAATTTTATTAGAGAATAAAATTATTGTCAATTAAATAATAGCCTATAGGGTCGCACAAATAGAGCACTTAATGGAATAGTTAATTTAAATTATAGATTTAAATTAATTGATGATTATTTGAATTTTATTATAATTAAGTAAGACTTAATTGAGATAATATAAATTTGAATTAAAAGGAATGTTTTTGCCCATAATAATTAAGTATGACTTAGTTATTAATTAAATAATAGAAATTCGTTTTTATTATTTAATCCAATACCTACTAGGGTTGGGCTTTGCTATTATGGGCCTTTTTAATCAGCCATTATAAATAGATAATGATAGGTTAAAGAGGCTTGTACGTTTTTAAGATAAAAACCCTAGCAGCAAAGAGAGGCAGAGGCAATTCGGATCATCAAGAAGGAGGGTAGTACATCCATTCCGTAGTCAAGTTCGTGAGACGTTCTTGAAGGTGCTCGTGTGGATACCATAGAGGTGTTTCTCCGAGAGGTAGACACAAAGCGTGATAGCTAGGATCTCCGTTGAGTTCGTGAAAGTTAAGCTCTTGAAAGGTATGATTCGTTATCTCCATAATCTGCCCATAATTATACATGGATCCTATTTTGGGTTTCGAAATTTTTGTTTTATTTACATTTATCCACTGCGTTTTATGCCTTCGGAACCCAACAATATGCGACTAAATAGTACTAATAAGTACCTGTAACGACCCGCACTTCCGGACTATTAAATTCTAAATCGAAAACTAAAAATAAAATATATTATTACTCGATAATTCTAATAGATCACGAAATTCAAAGCAGCGGTCAAACTCAATAATCAAAATCATAAAAATAGAGACGCAGCTCCACAAATCCGATAATAATTGTCTAACAGATAATTAAATTTATTCTCTAAAAACAAAATCTTTATTCTAATTCAAATAGCACAAACGAAGCAGCACAGATCTCCACATAGTTCTCATTCCTTAATCTTAATATGCTCCAAATTCCGAACCTGAAATGTTAAAAGGGGTGAGCTACACAGCTCAGCAAGTACAATTTGACTAACTTTTAAACAGAAAAACAATGGGTGTTTTGATAAAACGATTTTTCTTAAAACAATAATAATTTTGTAAAACATTTTCTAAAATAAATCCAACCCAAAGTTTTATATTTTAAAATTCAGAATTTAAAACAGAACAGAGCAAAATTTATAACAGTACAGATTTTATAACAGATCTGAGCAGAATAAAACAGAACGAAACGATAATTCTTATAAATACCACAGTCTTGATCTACGGCCACACTTTGCCAGTAGCCGGCATCTAATTCTTATTCTTATTCTTTATACCACACTTTGCCAGTGGTCGGCATCTAAAGTTCAATAATTACGCGCCCTTAATAGGTATCTAAAGTTGCACACTTGTGCGCCTACTAAGGGTATCTAAGGCTAGTTCCGGAACTATAGCGTAAATTACGAACGGTTCGAAAACGTAGAGACTGGGTTCTAAAATTCACAAATACTTATATCTTATAATTTCGAAATCAAAGTTTTTATATCTTATATGAAATTAAAAACAGAACTGAAATATCTTTTCGGAAATTTAAAAGTAAGTCAAAAGGTACTTACCTCAAAGCCTGACCAGATCTGAATTTACTCTTTTTGACCCTCTAAACGATATTTTCTTGAAAAACACGAAACACGAAAGCTGAAGATAACGAAAAGACCTTTCTGAAAAGTCCAGAATCACTGAATTCTGACTTACGATGAATTTTCTACGAATTTTACAAGACAGCTGATTTTTGCTGAGAAAGTCCTACGAATTTTAATGATAAAAACAAGGAATACGAATATGGTGTATTTATAACGATACAAAACCCTATATCTCAACTAAGAAATAATAATATTTCCTCCTAAAGATTTACAACCTCTCCAAGTAAATTCCATAAATAAAATATTTGATACACACAATTACCTAAACTAAAAAAATTTCGATTTTCTAAATTATTCTTACACTTATTTCCACAAATAACAAATCTTTTCACAAATCAACTACCTTGCACAAAATGTTTTCAGAATATTCTAATTTTAAAATATTTATCTAGACAAATTAATATCTAATTTCTAATAAATAAATTAAAAATAAAATTACGAATTTTACATTCTTCCCTCCTTAAAAGAATTTGGTCCCCAAATTCACATAACATAAATAAATTAAATAAGTCACTAAAGAAAAGAAATCATACCTTAATTGCGATAGTTGTCATTTCCTGTCAGCTGAAACACACGTCCTTTGCCCATCTTGTTATCTGCTTCCTTCCTTGGTGGCGGTGGCGGATTGTGCGGACAATTCGAAATCTTATGTCCTACTTCTCCGCAATGAAAACAAGCACCTGTATTCCAACGACAGACTTTGTCCGGATGATTCTTGCCGCATCTGGTACACGTCTCTCGATCACCTTGACCCCCGATGTTATCGTACACGTGTGGCTTCTTGAGTGGTCCCCCTTGAAAAGATTGCCCACTAGTTTGAGTGAACCGCCTCTTATTCCAACTGCCAGACGCCTTTTCAGATTCTGCCAAGCCCCTTTCGATCACTAACGCCTTGTTGAGGACAGCCTCGTACGTCTGAAGTTCAAACGACGCCACTGAATTCCTGATGTCACTTCGAAGTCCCTCCTCTAATCTTCGTGCTCGACTGCTCTCATCTGCTACTAGGGTCGACGCGTACTTCGCAAGCTTTGCAAATTCTGCTTCGTATTCAATGACGGTTCTTCCACCTTGTTGAAGTCGAATGAAGTCCCTCTCTTTCTGCAGACGAACTGTTCTCGGAAAGTACTTGTCCTCTAAAGCCTTCTTGAACTTTGCCCAAGTGTACGGTTCATGATTTTCTTCAAGATTTGTCGTCTCATTCTTCCTCTTTTCCATAAGCCACCAGTCGTAAGCGCTTCCTTGCAATTGGTACACAGCTAAGGTCACCTTCTGTTCCTCATTGCTCCCCAGAAGTCCGAAAGCTTTTTCCATCTCTTGGATCCACATCTCAACGATAGCCGGGTCTGTAGCTCCATCAAAAGTTGGCGGGTTCAAACGCTTGAATTGAGAGACGATGTTGGGCTTCGGTTGCTGATTCACAAGTACAGCTAGAGTTTCAGCCAGCTGGTCAAAGACGTTTCCTCCTTCATCATTATTGCCCTGATTTTCATTGTTGTTCTGATTTTCTCCATCCATCTTTACTAGAACACACAAAACAAATTCTAAACTTATAGTCAATAATCAAAAAAAACACAAAAGTCAAACATATCAAATAATCACACAAATAAATGCCCTAAATCCAAAATAATTTTCTAAGACCTATACGATAGTCTAAAGGATCGCATCCTAGGGAATGTACTAGTCCCATACCTAATACACTCCGAAGGACAGCCTGCTCTTGATACCAACTGTAACGACCCGCACTTCCGGACTATTAAATTCTAAATCGAAAACTAAAAATAAAATATATTATTACTCGATAATTCTAATAGATCACGAAATTCAAAGCAGCGGTCAAACTCAATAATCAAAATCATAAAAATAGAGACGCAGCTCCACAAATCCGATAATAATTGTCTAACAGATAATTAAATTTATTCTCTAAAAACAAAATCTTTATTCTAATTCAAATAGCACAAACGAAGCAGCACAGATCTCCACATAGTTCTCATTCCTTAATCTTAATATGCTCCAAATTCCGAACCTGAAATGTTAAAAGGGGTGAGCTACACAGCTCAGCAAGTACAATTTGACTAACTTTTAAACAGAAAAACAATGGGTGTTTTGATAAAACGATTTTTCTTAAAACAATAATAATTTTGTAAAACATTTTCTAAAATAAATCCAACCCAAAGTTTTATATTTTAAAATTCAGAATTTAAAACAGAACAGAGCAGAATTTATAACAGTACAGATTTTATAACAGATCTGAGCAGAATAAAACAGAACGAAACGATAATTCTTATAAATACCACAGTCTTGATCTACGGCCACACTTTGCCAGTAGCCGGCATCTAATTCTTATTCTTATTCTTTATACCACACTTTGCCAGTGGTCGGCATCTAAAGTTCAATAATTACGCGCCCTTAATAGGTATCTAAAGTTGCACACTTGTGCGCCTACTAAGGGTATCTAAGGCTAGTTCCGGAACTATAGCGTAAATTACGAACGGTTCGAAAACGTAGAGACTGGGTTCTAAAATTCACAAATACTTATATCTTATAATTTCGAAATCAAAGTTTTTATATCTTATATGAAATTAAAAACAGAACTGAAATATCTTTTCGGAAATTTAAAAGTAAGTCAAAAGGTACTTACCTCAAAGCCTGACCAGATCTGAATTTACTCTTTTTGACCCTCTAAACGATATTTTCTTGAAAAACACGAAACACGAAAGCTGAAGATAACGAAAAGACCTTTCTGAAAAGTCCAGAATCACTGAATTCTGACTTACGATGAATTTTCTACGAATTTTACAAGACAGCTGATTTTTGCTGAGAAAGTCCTACGAATTTTAATGATAAAAACAAGGAATACGAATATGGTGTATTTATAACGATACAAAACCCTATATCTCAACTAGGAAATAATAATATTTCCTCCTAAAGATTTACAACCTCTCCAAGTAAATTCCATAAATAAAATATTTGATACACACAATTACCTAAACTAAAAAAATTTCGATTTTCTAAATTATTCTTACACTTATTTCCACAAATAACAAATCTTTTCACAAATCAACTACCTTGCACAAAATGTTTTCAGAATATTCTAATTTTAAAATATTTATCTAGACAAATTAATATCTAATTTCTAATAAATAAATTAAAAATAAAATTACGAATTTTACAGTACCCGTCAAACTACTAGTTCACTGTTAAAATAACAAACCAAATAAATTTATTTTTTTCTAAAAAATTTATCATATCACTAATATATATCGATCTTCACATCCTTATGGGTGGATCATTCATAAGTTATTTTGAAAAAATCATAACATTAATTTGGGACTAAACAATATTAAGAAGTACCGGTCAAAATACTAGTTGACTGTTAAAATAACAAACCAAATAAATTCATTTTATTTCTAAAATTTTTATTATAACACTAATATATATAGAACTTCACATACTTGCAGTTGGATCATTGATAAGTTATTTTGAAAAAATCATAACATTAATATGCGACTAAACAGTATTAAGAAGTACTGGTCAAACTACTAGTTGACTGTTAAAATAACAAACCAAATAAATTTATTTTATTTCTAAAATTTTTATTATATCACTAATATATATATAACTTCACATACTTACAGTTGGATCATTAATAAGTTATTTTGAAAAAATCATAAAACTAATATGCGACTAAACAGTACTAAGAAGTACCCGTCAAACTACTAGTTGACTGTTAAAATAAAAAACCAAATAAATTTATTTTTTTCTAAAACATTTATCATATCACTAATATATATAGATCTTGACATCCTTATGGTTGAATCGTTAATAAGTTATTTTGAAAAAATCATAACATTAATATGGGACTAAACAGTATTAAGAAGTACTGGTCAAAATACTAGTTGACTGTTAAAATAACAAACCAAATAAATTTATTTTATTTCTAAAATTTTTATTATATCACTAATATATATAGAAATTCACATACTCATAGTTGGATCATTCATAAGTTATTTTGAAAAAATCATAACATTAATATGCGACTAAACAGTATTAAGAAGTACTGGTCAAAATACTAGTTGACTGTTAAAATAACAAACCAAATAAATTTATTTTATATATAAATTTTTTATTATATCACTAATATATATAGAACTTCACATACTTATAGTTGGATCATTCATAAGTTATTTTGAAAAAAATCATAACATTAATATGCGACTAAACAGTACTAAGAAGTACCCGTCAAACTACTAGTTGACTATTAAAATAAAAAACCAAATAAATTTATTTTTTTCTAAAACATTTATCATATCACTAATATATATAGATCTTGACATCCTTATGGTTGGATCATTAATAAGTTATTTTGAAAAAATCATAACATTAATATGGGACTAAACAGTATTAAGAAGTACTGGTCAAAATACTAGTTGGCTGTTAAAATAACAAACCAAATAAATTTATTTTATTTCTAAAAATTTTATTATATCACTAATATATATAGAACTTCACATACTCATAGTTGGATCATTTATAAGTTATTTTGAAAAAATCATAACATTAATATGCGACTAAACGGTATTAAGAAGTACTGGTCAAAATACTAGTTGACTGTTAAAATAACAAACCAAATAAATTTATTTTATATATAAATTTTATATTATATCAATAATATATATAGAACTTCACACACTTATAGTTGGATCATTCATAAGTTATTTTGAAAAAAATCATAAGATTAATAAGCGACTAAAAAGTACTAAGAAGTACCCATCAAACTACTAGTTGACTGTTAAAATAACAAACCAAATAAATTTATTTTATTTCTAAATTTTTTATTATATCACTAATATATATATAACTTCACATACTTATAGTTGGATCATTCATAAGTTACTTTGAAAAAATCATAACATTAATATGCGACTAAACAGTATTAAGAAGTACTGGTCAAAATACTAGTTGACTGTTAAAATAAGAAACCAAATAAATTTATTTTATTTCTAAAATTTTTATTATATCACTAATATATGTAGAACTTCACATACTTATAGTTGGATCATTCATAAGTTATTTTGAAAAAATCATAACATTAATATGCGACTAAACAGTACTAAGTACCCGTCAAACTACTAGTTGACTATTAAAATAACAAACCAAATAAATTTATTTTTTTCTAAAACATTTATCATATCATTAATATATATATATCTTCACATCCTTATGGTTGGATCATTCATAAGTTATTTTGAAAAAATCATAACATTAATTTGGGACTAAACAATATTAAGAAGTACTGGTCAAAATACTAGTTGACTGTTAAAATAACAAACCAAATAAATTTATTTTATTTCTAATTTTTTTATTATATCACTAATATATATAGAACTTCACATACTTATAGTTGGATCATTCATAAGTTATTTTGAAAAAATCATAACATTAATATGCGAGTAAACAGTACTATGAAGTACCCGTCAAACTACTAGTTGACTGTTAAAATAACAAACCAAATAAATTTATTTTTTTCTAAAAAATTTATCATATCACTAATATATATAGATCTTCACATCCGTATGGTTGGATTATTCATAAGTTATTTTGAAAAAATCATAACATTAATATAGGACTAAACAGTATTAAGAAGTACTGATCAAAATACTAGTTGACTGTTAAAATAACAAACCAAATAAATTTATTTTATTTCTAAATTTTTTATTATATCACTAATATATATATAAACTTCACATACTTATAGTTGGATCATTCATAAGTTATTTTGAAAAAATCATAACATTAATATGTGACTAAACAGTATTAAGAAGTACTGGTCAAAATACTAGTTGACTATTAAAATAACAAACCAAATAAATTCATTTTATTTCTAAAATTTTTATTATAACACTAATATATATAGAACTTCACATACTTGCAGTTGGATCATTGATAAGTTATTTTGAAAAAATCATAACATTAATATGCGACTAAACAGTATTAAGAAGTACTGGTCAAACTACTAGTTGACTGTTAAAATAACAAACCAAATAAATTTATTTTATTTCTAAAATTTTTATTATATCACTAATATATATATAACTTCACATACTTACAGTTGGATCATTAATAAGTTATTTTGAAAAAATCATAAAACTAATATGCGACTAAACAGTACTAAGAAGTACCCGTCAAACTACTAGTTGACTGTTAAAATAAAAAACCAAATAAATTTATTTTTTTCTAAAACATTTATCATATCACTAATATATATAGATCTTGACATCCTTATGGTTGAATCGTTAATAAGTTATTTTGAAAAAATCATAACATTAATATGGGACTAAACAGTATTAAGAAGTACTGGTCAAAATACTAGTTAACTGTTAAAATAACAAACCAAATAAATTTATTTTATTTCTAAAATTTTTATTATATCACTAATATATATAGAACTTCACATACTCATAGTTGGATCATTCATAAGTTATTTTGAAAAAATCATAACATTAATATGCGACTAAACAGTATTAAGAAGTACTGGTCAAAATACTAGTTGACTGTTAAAATAACAAACCAAATAAATTTATTTTATATATAAATTTTTATTATATCACTAATATATATAGAACTTCACATACTTATAGTTGGATCATTCATAAGTTATTTTGAAAAAAATCATAACATTAATATGCGACTAAACAGTACTAAGAAGTACCCGTCAAACTACTAGTTGACTGTTAAAATAAAAAACCAAATAAATTTATTTTTTTCTAAAACATTTATCATATCACTAATATATATAGATCTTGACATCCTTATGGTTGGATCATTAATAAGTTATTTTGAAAAAATCATAACATTAATATGGGACTAAACAGTATTAAGAAGTACTGGTCAAAATACTAGTTGACTGTTAAAATAACAAACCAAATAAATTTATTTTATTTCTAAAATTTTTATTATATCACTAATATATATATAACTTCATATACTTATAGTTGGATCATTCATAAGTTATTTTGAAAGAATCATAACATTAATATGCGACTAAACAGTATTAAGAAGTACTGGTCAAAATACTAGTTGACTGTTAAAATAACAAACCAAATAAATTTATTTTATTTCTAAAATTTTTATTATATCACTAATATATGTAGAACTTCACATACTTATAGTTGGATCATTCATAAGTTATTTTGAAAAAATCATAACATTAATATGCGACTAAACAGTACTAAGAAGTACCCGTCAAACTACTAGTTGACTGTTAAAATAACAAACAAAATAAATTTATTTTATTTATAATTTTTTTTATTATATCACTAATATATATAGAACTTCACATACTTATAGTTGGATCATTAATAAGTTATTTTGAAAAAATCATAACATTAATATGCAAACTAAGAAGTACCCGTCAAACTACTAGTTAACTCTTAAAATAACAAACCAAATAAATTTATTTTTTTCTAAAATATTTATCATATCACTAATATATGTAGAACTTCACATACTTATAGTTGGATCATTCATAAGTTATTTTGAAAAAATCATAACATTAATATGCGACTAAACAGTACTAAGAGTACCCGTCAAACTACTAGTTGACTATTAAAATAACAAACCAAATAAATTTATTTTTTTCTAAACATTTATCATATCATTAATATATATAGATCTTCACATCCTTATGGTTGGATCATTCATAAGTTATTTTGAAAAAATCATAACATTAATATTGGGACTAAACAATATTAAGAAGTACTGGTCAAAATACTAGTTGACTGTTAAAATAACAAACCAAATAAATTTATTTTATTTCTAATTTTTATTATATCAGTAATATATATAGAACTTCACATACTTATAGTTGGATCATTCATAAGTTATTTTGAAAAAATCATAACATTAATATGGACTAAACAGTATTAAGAAGTACCTGGTCAAACTACTAGTTGACTGTTAAAATAACAAACCAAATAAATTTATTTTATTTCTAAATTTTTATTATATCACTAATATATATATAACTTCACATACTTATAGTTGGATCATTCATAAGTTATTTTGAAAAAATCATAACATTAATATGCGACTAAACAGTATTAAGAAGTACTGGTCAAATACTAGTTGACTGTTAAAATAACAAACCAAATAAATTTATTTTATTTCTAAAATTTTTATTATATCACTAATATATATAGAACTTCACATACTTATAGTTGGATCATTCATAAGTTATTTTGAAAAAATCATAACATTAATATGCGACTAAACAGTACTAAGAAGTACCCGTCAAACTACTAGTTGACTGTTAAAATAACAAACCAAATAAATTTATTTTTTTCTAAAACATTTATCATATAATTAATATATATAGATCTTCATATACTTATAGTTGGATCATTCATAAGTTATTTTGAAAAAATCATAACATTAATATGCGACTAAACAGTATTAAGAAGTACTGGTCAAAATACTAGTTGACTGTTAAAATAACAAACCAAATAAATTTATTTTATTTCTAAAATTTTTATTATATCACTAATATATATAGAACTTCACATACTTATAGTTGGATCATTCATAAGTTATTTTGAAAAAATCATAACATTAATATGCGACTAAACAGTACTAAGTACCCGTCAAACTACTAGTTGACTATTAAAATAACAAACCAAATAAATTTATTTTTTTCTAAAACATTTATCATATCACTAATATATATAGATCTTGACATCCTTATGGTTGATCGTTAATAAGTTATTTTGAAAAAATCATAACATTAATATGGGACTAAACAGTATTAAGAAGTACTGGTCAAAATACTAGTTGACTGTTAAAATAACAAACCAAATAAATTTATTTTATTTCTAAATTTTTTATTATATCACTAATATATATAGAACTTCACATACTCATAGTTGGATCATTCATAAGTTATTTTGAAAAAATCATAACATTAATATGCGACTAAACAGTATTAAGAAGTACTGGTCAAAATACTAGTTGACTGTTAAAATAACAAACCAAATAAATTTATTTTATTTCTAAATTTTTTATTATATCACTAATATATATAGAACTTCACATACTCATAGTTGGATCATTCATAAGTTATTTTGAAAAAATCATAACATTAATATGCGACTAAACAGTACTAGAAGTACCCGTCAAACTACTAGTTGACTGTTAAAATAAAAACCAAATAAATTTATTTTTTTCTAAAACATTTATCATATCACTAATATATATAGATCTTGCACATCCTTATGGTTGGATTCATTCATAAGTTATTTTGAATAAATCATAACATTAATAATGGACTAAACAATATTAAGAAGTACTGATCAAAATACTAGTTGACTGCTAAAATAACAAACCAAATAAATTTATTTTATTTCTAAATTTTTATTATATCACTAATATATATATAACTTCACATACTTAATAGTTGGATCATTCATAAGTTATTTTGAAAAAATCATAACATTAATATGCGACTAAACAGTATTAAGAAGTACTGGTCAAAATACTAGTTGACTGTTAAAATAACAAACCGAATAAATTTATTTTATTTCTAAAAATTTTATTATATCACTAATATATGTAGAACTTCACATACTTATAGTTGGATCATACATAAGTTATTTTGAAAAAATCATAACATTAATATGCGACTAAACAGTACTAAGTACCCGTCAAACTACTAGTTGACTATTAAAATAACAAACCAAATAAATTTATTTTTTTCTAAAACATTTATCATATCATTAATATATATAGATCTTCACATCCTTATGGGTGGATCATTCATAAGTTATTTTGAAAAAATCATAACATTAATTTGGGACTAAACAATATTAAGAAGTACCGGTCAAAATACTAGTTGACTGTTAAAATAACAAACCAAATAAATTCATTTTATTTCTAAAATTTTTATTATAACACTAATATATATAGAACTTCACATACTTGCAGTTGGATCATTGATAAGTTATTTTGAAAAAATCATAACATTAATATGCGACTAAACAGTATTAAGAAGTACTGGTCAAACTACTAGTTGACTGTTAAAATAACAAACCAAATAAATTTATTTTATTTCTAAAATTTTTATTATATCACTAATATATATATAACTTCACATACTTACAGTTGGATCATTATAAGTTATTTTGAAAAAATCATAAAACTAATATGCGACTAAACAGTACTAAGAAGTACCCGTCAAACTACTAGTTGACTGTTAAAATAAAAAACCAATAAATTTATTTTTTTCTAAAACATTTATCATATCACTAATATATATAGATCTTGACATCCTATGGTTGAATCGTTAATAGTTATTTTGAAAAAATCATAACATTAATTGGGACTAAACAGTATTAAGAAGTACTGGTCAAAATACAGTTGACTGTTAAAATAACAAACAAATAATATTATTTTATTTCTAAAATTTTTATTATATCACTAATATATAGAACTTCACATACTTATGTTGGATCATTCATAAGTTATTTTGAAAAAAATCATAACAT
>NW_027418073.1:0-35686 GCF_009905375.1 Apium graveolens
TCTGTTTAAAAGTTAGTCAAATTGTATTGCTGAGCTGTGTAGCTCACCCCTTTTAACATGTCAGGTTCGGAATTTGGAGCATATAAGATTAGGATGAGAAACTATGTGGGATCTGTGCTGCTTCGTTTTTGCTATTTGAATTAGAATAAAGATTTTGTTTTTAGAGAATAAATTTAATTATCTGTTAGACAATTATTATCGGATTTGTGGAGCTGCGTCTCTATTTTTATGATTTTGATTATTGAGTTTGACCGCTGCTTTGAATTTCGTGATCTATTAGAATTATCGAGTAATAATATATTTATTTTTAGTTTTCGAATTTAGAATTTAATAGTCCGGAAGGTGCGGGTCGTTACAGTTGGTATCAAGAGCAGGCTGTCCTTCGGAGTGTATTAGGTATGGGACTAGTACATTCCCTAGGATGCGATCCTTTAGACTATCGTATAGGTCTTAGAAAATTATTTTGGATTTAGGGCATTTATTTGTGTGATTATTTGATATGTTTGACTTTTGTGTTTTTTTTGATTATTGACTATAAGTTTAGAATTGTTTTGTGTGTTCTAGTAAAGATGATGGAGAAAATCAGAACAACAATGAAAATCAGGGCAATAATGATGAAGGAGGAAACGTCTTTGACCAGCTGGCTGAAACTCTAGCTGTACTTGTGAATCAGCAACCGAAGCCCAACATCGTCTCTCAATTCAAGCGTTTGAACCCGCCAACTTTTGATGGAGCTACAGACCCGGCTATCGTTGAGATGTGGATCCAAGAGATGGAAAAAGCTTTCGGACTTCTGGGGAGCAATGAGGAACAGAAGGTGACCTTAGCTGTGTACCAATTGCAAGGAAGCGCTTACGACTGGTGGCTTATGGAAAAGAGGAAGAATGAGACGACAAATCTTGAAGAAAATCATGAACCGTACACTTGGGCAAAGGTTCAAGAAGGCTTTAGAGGACAAGTACTTTCCGAGAACAGTTCGTCTGCAGAAAGAGAGGGACTTCATTTCGACTTCAACAAGGTGGAAGAACCGTCATTGAATACGAAGCAGAATTTGCAAAGCTTGCGAAGTACGCGTCGACCCCTAGTAGCAGATGAGAGCAGTCGAGCACGAAGATTAGAGGAGGGACTTCGAAGTGACATCAGGAATTCAGTGGCGTCGTTTGAACTTCAGACGTACGAGGCTGTCCTCAACAAGGCGTTAGTGATCGAAAGGGGCTTGGCAGAATCTGAAAAGGCGTCTGGCAGTTGGGAATAAGAGGCGGTTCACTCAAACTAGTGGGCAATCTTTTCAAGGGGGACCACTCAAGAAGCCACACGTGTACGATAACATCGGGGGTCAAGGTGATCGAGAGACGTGTACCAGATGCGGCAAAGAATCATCCGGACAAAGTCTGTCGTTGGAATACAGGTGCTTGTTTTCATTGCGGAGAAGTAGGACATAAGATTTCGAATTGTCCGCACAATCCGCCACCGCCACCAAGGAAGGAAGCAGATAACAAGATGGGCAAAGGACGTGTGTTTCAGCTGACAGGAAATGACAACTATCGCAATTAAGGTATGATTTCTTTTCTTTAGTGACTTATTTAATTTATTTATGTTATGTGAATTTGGGGACCAAATTCTTTTAAGGAGGGAAGAATGTAAAATTCGTAATTTTATTTTTAATTTATTTATTAGAAATTAGATATTAATTTGTCTAGATAAATATTTTAAAATTAGAATATTCTGAAAACATTTTGTGCAAGGTAGTTGATTTGTGAAAAGATTTGTTATTTGTGGAAATAAGTGTAAGAATAATTTAGAAAATCGAAATTTTTTTAGTTTAGGTAATTGTGTGTATCAAATATTTTATTTATGGAATTTACTTGGAGAGGTTGTAAATCTTTAGGAGGAAATATTATTATTTCTTAGTTGAGATATAGGGTTTTGTATCGTTATAAATACACCATATTCGTATTCCTTGTTTTTATCATTAAAATTCGTAGGACTTTCTCAGCAAAAATCAGCTGTCTTGTAAAATTCGTAGAAAATTCATCGTAAGTCAGAATTCAGTGATTCTGGACTTTTCAGAAAGGTCTTTTCGTTATCTTCAGCTTTCGTGTTTCGTGTTTTTCAAGAAAATATCGTTTAGAGGGTCAAAAAGAGTAAATTCAGATCTGGTCAGGCTTTGAGGTAAGTACCTTTTGACTTACTTTTAAATTTCCGAAAAGATATTTCAGTTCTGTTTTTAATTTCATATAAGATATAAAAACTTTGATTTCGAAATTATAGATATAAGTATTTGTGAATTTTAGAACCCAGTCTCTACGTTTTCGAACCGTTCGTAATTTACGCTATAGTTCCGGAACTAGCCTTAGATACCCTTAGTAGGCGCACAAGTGTGCAACTTTAGATACCTATTAAGGGCGCGTAATTATTGAACTTTAGATGCCGACCACTGGCAAAGTGTGGTATAAAGAATAAGAATAAGAATTAGATGCCGGCTACTGGCAAAGTGTGGCCGTAGATCAAGACTGTGGTATTTATAAGAATTATCGTTTCGTTCTGTTTTATTCTGCTCAGATCTGTTATAAAATCTGTACTGTTATAAATTTTGCTCTGTTCTGTTTTAAATTCTGAATTTTAAAATATAAAACTTTGGGTTGGATTTATTTTAGAAAATGTTTTACAAAATTATTATTGTTTTAAGAAAAATCGTTTTATCAAAACACCCATTGTTTTTTCTGTTTAAAAGTTAGTCAAATTGTACTTGCTGAGCTGTGTAGCTCACCCCTTTTAACATTTCAGGTTCGGAATTTGGAGCATATTAAGATTAAGGAATGAGAACTATGTGGAGATCTGTGCTGCTTCGTTTGTGCTATTTGAATTAGAATAAAGATTTTGTTTTTAGAGAATAAATTTAATTATCTGTTAGACAATTATTATCGGATTTGTGGAGCTGCGTCTCTATTTTTATGATTTTGATTATTGAGTTTGACCGCTGCTTTGAATTTCGTGATCTATTAGAATTATCGAGTAATAATATATTTTATTTTTAGTTTTCGATTTAGAATTTAATAGTCCGGAAGTGCGGGTCGTTACAGGTACTTATTAGTACTATTTAGTCGCATATTGTTGGGTTCCGAAGGCATAAAACGCAGTGGATAAATGTAAATAAAACAAAAATTTCGAAACCCAAAATAGGATCCATGTATAATTATGGGCAGATTATGGAGATAACGAATCATACCTTTCAAGAGCTTAACTTTCACGAACTCAACGGAGATCCTAGCTATCACGCTTTGTGTCTACCTCTCGGAGAAACACCTCTATGGTATCCACACGAGCACCTTCAAGAACGTCTCACGAACTTGACTACGGAATGGATGTACTACCCTCCTTCTTGATGATCCGAATTGCCTCTGCCTCTCTTTGCTGCTAGGGTTTTTATCTTAAAAACGTACAAGCCTCTTTAACCTATCATTATCTATTTATAATGGCTGATTAAAAAGGCCCATAATAGCAAAGCCCAACCCTAGTAGGTATTGGATTAAATAATAAAAACGAATTTCTATTATTTAATTAATAACTAAGTCATACTTAATTATTATGGGCAAAAACATTCCTTTTAATTCAAATTTATATTATCTCAATTAAGTCTTACTTAATTATAATAAAATTCAAATAATCATCAATTAATTTAAATCTATAATTTAAATTAACTATTCCATTAAGTGCTCTATTTGTGCGACCCTATAGGCTATTATTTAATTGACAATAATTTTATTCTCTAATAAAATTATAAACAATTGGCGGTATCTAGTAATACATCATTGTTACCCAATTAAACAATAATTAAATCGTGATTAGATAAAACCTTTCGTGATTAATATTTTTCGTGTAATATAATCCCTTTAACCATACATTTTATAGATTAAACTCGAGGTATGTATTTAGTCATCCTCTTTAACATTTAATCCGGGTTTACTTGATCCATGAGTAGATTATCGAGACAAATCATTATTTGAGCATGGCCATACTTTTATAATCTCACTCAATCAAGAGGCCAATAATATCTCTCCTAATTATAGGAGGGTTAAATCCTTTATCTATCATTCATATTTCTCATACGACTCATGATATACCCGATGTCCACTTTTATCATCACCCGACCAAAAGTAACTTTTAATTTAGTCAAAGTATATTAATCCTCGTATAGAAATATAATGATTTCAAGTCAAAGGATCTTTACACCATTATCACTGTGAGTCTTTCTTATGACTTTATTAAACATGAAGAATCTCACTGTGGGTCTGTCTAGTACCATGTACTCTCACATGTACCTATGTATTGACTTTAGTATCCCCATACTTATAACCAATGAGATGTGGTTATCTTGTCAAACAACATACTAGTCTATCTATGTATTATTATTGTCCTATATAATAATACTCGACTAGGGACCTTTAAGAATATGATATATTATATAATCTCAAGTTCAAGTCATGTACTTAAACTATACAATTTGTATCTTGATTCTAAGGACATTTATTATGCTAACAAAATATCGCAGTAATTAAGGTCATAATAAATATATTTATTGAATGATCAACTGACATAAAGATTATAAAAGAATAATGTATTGCCTCTAGGGCACCTACACTAACACATATTACTCTTATGATTTTTTCAAAATAACTTATGAATGATCCAACTATAAGTATGTGAAGTTCTATATATATTAGTGATATA
Source organism: Apium graveolens (assembly GCF_009905375.1). Classification (NCBI taxonomy): domain Eukaryota; kingdom Viridiplantae; phylum Streptophyta; class Magnoliopsida; order Apiales; family Apiaceae; genus Apium; species Apium graveolens. Next base: position 4,732 of record NW_027418073.1, read on the forward strand.
ATAAAAATTTTATAAATAAAATAAATTTATTTGGTTTGTTATTTTAACAGTCAACTAGTATTTTGACCAGTACTTCTTAATATTGTTTAGTCGCATATTAATGTTATGATTTTTTCAAAATAACTTATGAATGATCCAACTATGATTATGTGAAGTTCTATATATATTAGTGATATAATAAAATTTTTAGAAATAAAATAAATTTATTTGGTTTGTTATTTTAACAGGCAACTAGTATTTTGACTAGTACTTCTTAATACTGTTTAGTCCCATATTAATGTTATGATTTTTTCAAAATAACTTATTAATGATCCAACCATAAGGATGTCAAGATCTATATATATTAGTGATATGATAAATGTTTTAGAAAAAAATAAATTTATTTGGTTTGTTATTTTAACAGTCAACTAGTAGTTTGACGTGTACTTCTTAGTACTGTTTAGTCGCATATTAATGTTATGATTTTTTCAAAATAACTTATGAATAATAAAACCATAAGGATGTGAAGATCTATATATATTAGTGAGATGATAAATTGTTTAGAAATAAAATAAATTTATTTGGTTTGTTATTTTAACAGTCAACTAGTATTTTGACAAGTACTTCTTAAAACTGTTTAATCGCATATTAATGTTATGATTTTTTTCAAAATAACTTATGAATGATCCAACTATAAGTATGTGAAGTTCTATATATATTAGTGATATAATAAAAAAATTATAAATAAAATAAATTTATTTGGTTTGTTATTTTAACAATCAACTAGTATTTTGACCAGTACTTCTTAATACTGTTTAGTCGCATATTAATGTTATGATTTTTTCAAAATAGCTTATGAATGATCCAACTATGACTATGTGAAGTTCTATATATATTAGTGATATAATAAAAATTTTAGAAATAAAATAAATTTATTTGGTTTGTTATTTTAACAGTCAACTACTAGTTTGACGGGTACTTCCTAGTACTGTTTAGTCGCATATTAATGTTATGATTTTTTCAAAATAACTTATTAATGATCCAACCATAAGGATGTCAAATCTATATATATTAGTGATATGATAAATGTTTTAGAAAAAAATAAATTTATTTGGTTTGTTATTTTAACAGTCAACTAGTAGTTTGACGGGTACTTCTTAGTATTGTTTAGTCGCATATTAATTTTATGATTTTTTCAAAATAACTTATGAATGATCCAACTATAAGTATGTGAAGTTATATATAAATATTAGTGATATAATAAAATTTTTAGAAATAAAATAAATTTATTTGGTTTGTTATTTTAACAGTCAACTAGTATTTTGACCAGTACTTCTTAATACTGTTTAATCGCATATTAATGTTATGATTATTTCAAAATAACCTATGAATGATCCAGCTGCAAGTATGTGAAGTTATATATATATTAGTGTTATAATAAAAATTTTAGAAATAAAATGAATTTATTTGGTTTGTTATTTTAACAGTCAACTAGTATTTTGACTAGTACTTCTTAATATTGTTTAGTCCCAAATTAATGTTATGATTTTTTCAAAATAACTTATGAATGATCCAACCATAAGGATGTGAAGATCTATATATATTAGTTATATGATAAAATTTTTAGAAAAAAATAAATTTATTTGGTTTGTTATTTTAACAGTTAACTTGTAGTTTGACGGGTACTTCTTAGTACTATTTAGTCGTATATTAATGTTATGATTTTTTCAAAATAACTTATGAATGATCCAACTATAAGTATGTGAAGTTCTATATATATTAGTGATATAATAAAAAATTTAGAAATAAAATAAATTTATTTGGTTTGTTATTTTAACAGTCAACTAGTAGTTTGATGGGTACTTCTTAGTACTGTTAGTCGCATATTAATGTTATGATTTTTTTCAAAATAACTTATGAATGATCCAACTATAAGTATGTGAAGTTCTATATATATTAGTGATATAATAAAAAATTTATAAAAAAAATAAATTTATTTGGTTTGTTATTTTAACAGTCAACTAGTATTTTGACTAGTACTTCTTAATACTGTTTAGTCACATATTAATGTTATGATTTTTTTCAAAATAACTAATGAATGATCCAACTATGAGTATGTGAAGTTCTATATATATTCGTGATATAATAAAAATAATAGAAATAAAATAAATTAATTTGGTTTGTTATTTTAACAGTCAACTAGTATTTTGACCAGTACTTCTTAATACTGTTTAGTCCCATATTAATGTTATGATTTTTTCAAAATAACTAATTAATGATCCAACCATAAGGATGTTAAGATCTATATATATTAGCTATATGATAAATGTTTTAGAAAAAAATAAATTTATTTGGTTTGTTATTTTAACAGTCAACTAGTAGTTTGACAGGTACTTCTTAGTATTGTTATTCGCATATTAATTTTATGATATTTTCAAAATAACTTATGAATGATCCAACTATAAGTATGTGAAGTTACATATATATTAGTGATATAATAAAAATTTAAGAAATAAAATAAATTTATTTGGTTTGTTATTTTAACAGTGAACTAGTATTTTGACCAGTACTTCTGAATACTATTTATTCGCATACTAATGTTATGATTTTTTCAAAATAACTTATGAATGATCCAACTGCAAGTATGTGAAGTTCTATATATATTATTGATATAATAAAAATTTTAGAAATAAATTAAATTTATTTGGTTTGTTATTTTAATAGTCAACTAGTATTTTGACCAGTACTTCTTAATACTGTTTAGTCTCAAATTAATGTTATGATTTTTTCAAAATAACTTATGAATGATCCAACCATAAGTATATGAATATCTATATATATTAGTGATATGATAAATTTTTTAGAAAAAAATAAATTTATTTGGTTTGTTATTTTAACAGTGAACTAGTAGTTTGACGGGTACTTCTTAGTACTGTTTACTCGCATATTAATGTTATGATTTTTTCAAAATAACTTATGAATGATCCAACTATGAGTATGTGAAGTTCTATATAGATTAGTGATATAATAAAAATTTTAGAAATAAAATAAATTTATTTGTTTGTAATTTGAACAGTCAAATAGTATTTTGACCATACTTCTTAATACTATTTTGTCCCATATTAATGTTATGATTTTTTCAAAATAACTTATTAATGATCCAACCATAAGGATTTCAATCTCTATATATATATATTAGTGATATGATAAATGTTTTAGAAAAAAATAAATTTATTTGGTTTGTTATTTTAACAGTCAACTAGTAGTTTGACGGGTACTTAGTACTGTTTAGTCGCATATTAATGTTATGATTTTTTCAAAATAACTTATGAATGATCCAACTATAAGTATGTGAAGTTCTATATATATTAGTGATATAATAAAAATTTTAGAAATAAAATAAATTTATTTGGTTTGTTATTTTAACAGTCAACTAGTATTTTGACCTGTACTTCTTAATACTGTTTAGTCGCATATTAATGTTTTGATTTTTTCAAAATAACTTATGAATGATCCAACTATAAGTATGTGAAGTTCTATATATATTAGTGATATAATAAAATTTTAGAAATAAAATAAATTTATTTGGTTTGTTATTTTAACAGTCAACTAGTATTTTGACCCGTACTTCTTAATACTGTTTAGTCCCATATTAATGTTATGATTTTTTCAAAATAACTTATGAATAATCCAACCATAAAGATGTGAAGATCTATATATATTAGTGATATGATAAATTTTTTAGAAAAAAATAAATTTATTTGATTTGTTATTTTAACACTCAACTAGTAGTTTGACGAGTACTTCTTAGTACTGTTTAGTCGCATATTAATGTTATGATTTTTTCAAAATAACTTATGTATGATCCAACTATAAGTATGTGAAGTTTTATATATATTAGTGATATAATAAAAATTTTAGAAATAAAATAAATTTATTTGGTTTGTTATTTTAACAGTCAACTAGTATTTTGACCAGTACTTCTTAATACTGTTTAGTCCCATATTAATGTTATGATTTTTTCAAAATAACTTATTAATGATCCAACCATACGGATGTTAAGATCTATATATATAAAATGTTTTAGAAAAAAATAAATTTATTTGGTTTGTTATTTTAACAGTCAACTAGTAGTTTGACGAGTACTTCTTACTATTGTTTAGTCGCATATTAATTTTATGATTTTTTCAAAATAACTTATGAATGATCCAACTATAAGTATGTGAAGTTATATATATATTAGTGATATAATAAAAATTTTAGAAATAAAATAAATTTATTTGGTTTGTTATTTTAACAGTCAACTAGTATTTTGACCATTATTTCTTAATACTGTTTTGTCCTATATTAATGTTATGATTTTTTCAAAATAACTTATTAATGATCCAACCATAAGGATGTCAATATCTATATATATTGTTAGGTCACACTTTCACTGTAGAGGGGGTGAATACAGTGTTTATTACAATCAAATCAAACTTCAAGAACTTATGTAACAGAAAACAAACTTTATTGAAATAATAAACTCTGTTACAATCTGGAACTGTTATCTCTCAGTGATGAACAAAATATCACGAGAGCTGCTAGGGTTACAGTAAATAATATTCTCGATAATGATAACACTTATAGTGTAAACCCTGTGTCTGTGTTTATATACTACACAGTTACAAGATAATCGCTAATTGATATGGAATATAATTCTGCTTCCTAATATATATCAATCAGATATCTTTTCTTCCAAGTATTCCATTCTTTACGGAATTCCTTCTTCATGCATATCTCTTCTTATGTTTATCTTGATCTTCTTAACTTCAATCAGCTAATGTCCTTATCTGATCGTCCTTCAGCACTTAAGTTCCGATATCTATCTCCTGATGCTTATCTCCTGATAACATAAGTACTGATATCCCTTAAGTTCTGACGTCCAGTATAAGTACTGATTTGTTCTGTTCAAATAAGATCTGAAATCTAAACATAAAACATATTAGCCATGACATTATCAAATATATCTAACAATCTCCCCCAACTTGTAAATTAGCAAAATATACAAGTTTAACAGATATTTGATGATGTCAAAAACATTAAGTACAAATGCATGAGAAATAGACAAGATAACTACAACTTACAGTCCTTAAAGCTTTTACCAATTCAACTTCTGATAACAACTTTGGTCTGTATACACATCAGAATTTAAGTAGTTGTAGATCTTTGACTTGGCTTCATCATTTTCTGATCTCTCTGATGTCAGGAGTTGTTCTGAGATAATTCTTCAACAAACATTTCTCAGCATATCTGAGTTCATCAATCATTCTCCGTTTGACATCTTTAAGCTCTGCAGTATCTTCACCAGTTTGAAATATTGTAGCTCTGAGATCATTAATCTTTGCTCTTCTCAACTCCCGATCTAGTCTTATGACATAAGCTTTGTTAGACTCTAGATTGAATTCAAGCCCCTTAATACCAAGATATGTTCTGATCTGTGCAGTATTAGGCTTAATATCAACAATATCCCCATTGTGATCTCTGTACTTTGGAACATATCTGCTGTCAGACTTAACAGAATAAAGCCTTTTCTGTCTCTGAATCTGTTCCTTTAAGTAGTTTGCAGCAGTCTCTGTTATTCTGTCATCCACTTGAAGTAAGAAAAGTACATGCTCCAATTCTTCAAAATACTTCAAAGGAATGGCATTTTGTCTTATATGATAAACCCTACCATCTGTCATGAAATACAACATGATGTATTCTTTCAAGTAGGTATGGTAAACCATCTGTACAGATTCTAGTTGATTCAATCTCTCAGGAGTTGCTCCAATACCTGGTTCACTCAAGGAAGTTGGATCATCGGTAGTGTTGTGTACTCTTCTTTCATCAGCACTTCCCAATCCAGTTTTATCTCTAGCTTCCTTTCCAGTAACTACTCTTGCTTCAAAACCACTTGGAGTAGTCTTCAAAGATTGAGTCTATTTTGCTTTAGTGAATCCTGGTAGGAGTGTTTTAGATTTATTTTCTGATATCAAGTTAACTTGAGCACTGTCAGAGGTTACTTGCTTCTTCTGAATATCAGAACTTACAATTTCTTGACTCTGAAAAACTTGAGCCATGTCAGAGGTTGTTTTAAGAACTTTTCTTGAAGTCAGAGCAAGATCATCTTTTCTATCAGTAATTTCTTCTTCCTCAGGAGGTACATAAGGCTTGATAGGTTCACCAACCTTTTCTTTACCCTTGGATCTTGGATCTATCTGTGGTTGTGATCTAGCCAAAGTTTCTTCAGTATGTATCCTTTCTTTGATCACAATGCCTTTAGGTTTTGGAAGTAACTTTTTACCAGAAGCTTCAGATTTAGATGTGACTTTCTCTGATTTAAGTCTGGCTTCTTCTTCCTTTAAACTTTCCAAGTCCATCCCTGGATTTTCTTGAAGAAATAACTGTCTTGACATTTCCTCATCAAGATCTAGAAGTTCATCAGAACTTATCCTTTTACCAGCAGCAGAACTTATTCTTTTCCCAGTATCAGAACTTGTTCTGTGACTAGCTTGTCTTGATGTAAACCTTCTACCTTGACTATGACCACTACCCATTCCAGAGTTTCTTTGGTCATCTTTTCCATCATCCTTTCCTTGCAGTGACTTGTTGGTTTTGCATTTGGACTTAATTACCTTCTCCCCCTTTTTGGCATCAGCAGGTAATAAAAGAGAGATAAGTAGTTCCACTAAGGTCTGGATTTTAGTAAGTTGCGATTGCTGAGAAGCTTGATTTGTCAGAATTTGATCAATCTGAGCTTGTTGCTTCTCTTGAGTTTTTTCAATATAAGCAACCCTGTCAATGGTAGGTTGGAAGAACTTTTTCTTATCAATTTTCCAAACTTGTTCCTGTTTGATAAAGTTCTCCTGAATCTTGTGTAGCTCTGCATGAGTGTTGGAATGAAGACCTTGTAGATGTTTAGTACTCAATGCAGTGACTCTAAGCTGGGTTTTAAAATCATCAGAATGTAACATTTCATCAGCTTTAGTCAAGTGCTCAGCAAGATGTAAAGCATTTGGAACACATGAAACTGAGTTCCATTCCTTAGTCCACTCCTGACCTGCAGGAGTTTCACTCCAAGGTACTGGTGCATCCCTGATAACAAACTCCTTTACCAGTTCAGACTTAGGAAGAGTCAGTGGAGGAGTATGTCCTGAAGGACCTGCTTCATCAGCATCTACAGTTGTAGCAGCCTCACCAGTATCTCCAACATTTGCAGCATCAGAACTTAGAGAATCAGTATCTTCTGATAAGACAACTATGTGAGTAGCAATGGAGGCTTCAACATCCTCTAATTGCTGATCTGATACTAAGTTCTGATCAACAGCCATATCCTGATCCTCACCTAAAATCTGATCATCAGCATCTTGATGCAGAGAAGGTGTTAGTGATAACTCAGGAGTTTGAACAGCATCAGTAACAGGTGTTGTGGAAGGATTATTTGCTGTTGGAGCTTCTAAGAAAAGTATTTCAGGCACAACCAGGTTCTGAATATCAATTTCAGCACTTGTGCCTGGATCAACAAGAGACATAGAAGGTGAATTAGCCTTGTCAGATACAGGTTCCTGAGATGGAGTTGATGGAGAAGAAGTGATTGGAGCAAATTCCTTGTCTTGTGAGATCAGAGATTCCTGATCCCCTTCCTTAGCTGCTTCCTCCTCATCATCTGAAACTGGCCTTTGTGCCCTCTGTTTCTTGTACTTCCTTGTTGATTTGGATTCCTTGGGAGTTTCAGGAACCGTCATACGTCTAAGCCTCTTGAGAAGCCTAGAACCCCCAATTGTAGAATCCTTCTGAGAAGTTGCCTTCTCAGCTTCATTTACCACAGGTTCTGAAGAAGGAATCGTTTCCTTAGAATCTGAGTCATCTCTCAAGGCGATCCTCCTCCTCTTCTGAGATGTTTGAGGAACAGTCTTTGTTCTCTTTGGTTTAGAGGATGTAGGCTTCACAGTAGGTGCTGAAGAAGAAGGTTGAGCAGTCTGTGAAGTGGAGAGATAGGATTTGAGATAAGTTCTGAGGGTAGGTTGAGTAGAATGAGAGGTAGGTACTGAGGTTGATGGATTTTGGTTATGGTGAGTTGGTTGAACATTTGAGTAAACAGATTTGTAAGTAGCAGGATCAGCATTTACCAGAATCTGTTTCACAGACTGAGGAATCTGTAATTGTCTCACCATTGATTTCTTTGTGTCAGCATTTATCAGGTCGTTAAAGTACCTTTTTGCAACCTTAAAAGGTGGGGTTTGAGTGCTGACTAACTGGGGTTCAACAGTACAATACGTATAAATAAGTTGACAGAATCTAGCAAAATAAACAACATCTCGATCCTCTGTCATCCTATCCCCAATAAAACCAATTATTCCAGTTGCAAAATCAAAATGAGTTTGATGGATAATAGCATACCCGATGTGCTGACTCAGAATTGGGATGGCATCAAAATTTGAACACTTGTTGCCAAAAGCCTTGGTGATGCAATCGAAGAAGAAACTCCATTCTCTTCTGATATTAGCCCGTTTCAATTGTACAAGTTTCGTCAGACTCTTTTCATATCCCAAATCAGTCATTAACCCCCGAAGTTCTGATTCCTCTGGTATAGAGAAGGTACAATCTTCTGGAAGATGTAATGCTCTTCGTACTGTACCAGGAGTGACTACATAGGATGAATCACCCACTTGGAAGATAATACTGGGAGTTCCTCGTTTACCACCATCATCAAAAACTCCAGTCCTCCAGAACCGCAGAACTTGTTGACTTGAAAATAATTCAGGCTGAGTTAAGGCGTACCCAACCTCACTATGTGCAAGAAGATCTTGCACAAAATGCAATTCAGATGGAGCTTCAGCATGATCAAGAATTGCAGCATAGTTGTTTGGAACAAACTTTGCTCCATCAATGATTAAATCCTTTGGTGCCACGTGAAAAAATATTGAAATTCAAGTATGCCTGTTAGGTGTTTGAGATAATGTCTGTATGAAAAACCAACGTGAGAAAGAATGAGAAAGAGAGTAAAAGTAAGAAGAGAGATAAAGTATAAAGAAAATAAAAGATTAAAGAAATCTTCTCTCTGTTGTTCTTATACTCTGAAAAAAAATGTTACCGTTGGACACCTGTCAGACATGCAGTAATAACGGATAGTTACTGGGCTCGAGAAAACAAGAATGATTACTTATCCAGTTGCCTTGTTTCAAGGAAAAACCATTTCAGTTATCAAGAGACACAGTTTTAATTCAAAATTGAAACCGTTAGCACTGATTGAATTATTTTTCACTGCAACATTAATATTCTGAAAATGAATCATGTTAAAAATGACCGAGATAATTTCGATGAATAAGTGCTAACAAAGAATCAGAACTTAAATAAAGACAAAATTTAAATGGTCATCAGAATATCAAGCAGGATTTAACAACACAAGATAAAATAACTCAGAGACAAAATCTTGAAGTAAAAACAGTTTTCATTAATATATCAAGTCAATACATATATGAAATAGAAATTACATCAATACAAGATTTTCCCTAAGCTTCTAATCCTAACGTCAACAGCTTTAGTCCTAGCTAAGAAGCCTGACAAAGCTGAGGATGAAGAAGAACAGGAAGAAGACGAGATTAAGTCATCTTCCTCTTCCTATCTTTGACAAACAAGATAGCGAGTCGAATGATTCGCTCTTGCTGACGGATAGCTTCCCGCCGTTCCGCCTCCAATCGATCAAGATGAAGCTGGTAGTCCATCTCGAAGAACAGAAGTTGGTTCAGCACCGCCTGTGGGACAGAGCCCCATATCTCTTCAGGAATGGCAGTTACATGCCACTTCTGCTGCCAGTCGGCGCAGCTAAGCTCCATATGAAAAGTTTGGTAATTCAAAAACATGTTGTATCGAACCATGATGCTTTTGAAAAAGAATATGAAGTTACGATTGTGAGAAAAATTGATGAAAGGGCTAAAGTGAAGTGGCTGATTATATAGGCAAGAGAATGCCAGGAGACGCGAAGATATTTAATGCTGACAGGTAGAATTAATTCTACCTCGTCTCCCTAGACTTTGAAAAAGAATAACAGTCATTGGAAAGAGGAATCATGGTCTAGACCGCACAAGACACAAGAAACAGTGGACTGTTCAAGTACAAAACCATTAATCCTAATCATAGTGACTATTAATCTTCCACTTCAACATATGCGAGTACAAACGGAGACTGTTATTAAATTTCATTCAAAGATAAGCCAAGTAAAGGATTAGACTGAGAAATCAGAACTTAGACCTATACCAGAACTTAACAGTCATCAGAACATAATTTCTTAATTCGAAAAAGGAATGCTCATCTTAGTAAATACTCATACAAGTTCTTAGTTATGAACGTCAGAACTTAATCATCAGAACGTGTAACTAGAACTTGTCCTCAGAATTTGTGCAAAAATGACACAATGACTGTTTATCTAAAATAACATAGACCACCACAGAAATTTTCATCATTCAGATGGAGTGATTAGTGTGTGCATTAAGCTAAATAACAGACAAAGAGTAAAGTCTGATCTACTTCAGTACATCTTAGAAATAAGTCATAATTAAAATTTTGCTAAAGAGCTGTCATTATCCTGAAACCTACTGATAAATGAGTTTATGCATGAGTCCACCTCAACTGTTTTTGTGCTAACTTTATGCATCTTTAAAATTCTCTTTTACAGTGGCTTCTCAGTGTAAGTGAGTCACGACTGCTTATCAGAATTTATGCTATTATCAGAGTATTTCTCCAGTAATCATAGAGTGTGAACAGTCACCAAGAAAAAATATTTTGCTTTTCTAATGCATATTTACTTAATACCAGCTATGCACTTGGGTCGTCCCATTCACATTTTTACTCTAGATCTCAAAGGAGTACCTGATATTATTCTTTGATTCTTGTTCTTCTTCTTTTGATAAGTGAGGTTTATCAGCACTTAGTACATTCAGCAGTTTTACTAGAAACAGAACTTAAACAGATGAGTAGCATTATTCTAATTTGGGACTTAGTAGGAAGATGAATAAAGTAAACTAAACTAAGCTCAAGTATCAGAATTTGCTTGTGTCATAAGATTTCCACAGAAATAATTACTTCTTTCATGGGATCATTTGTTTATTGAAGACTAGTAGGTCAGTATCTAGCACAATTATCCTCATAGGATTGAATAGTTACTGAAACAGACATATCACTTATCAGAGTTTAGAAACATATATCAGACAACAGTCAGTACTTAAAGACATTTATCAATTAATGCACATAATATACAAAGAGATTAATTCTGTAAATACTGATCATAAAGTCTGATAACATAGAACAAGTTTAAGTAGATTTAGAGAAAGAACCTGAAATCATTCCAAGTTCATTTACCAATTTTGTAAAGGTAGCTTCACACAGTGGTTTTGTGAAGATATCTGCTACTTGTTGATCTGTGGGAACAAAATGCAATTCCACTGTACCTTCATCCACATGTTCCCTGATGAAATGGTACCTGATGCTGATGTGCTTTGTCATAGAGTGTTGAACTGGATTACCTGTCATAGCAATAGCACTTTGATTATCACAGTAAATAGGGATTTTGAAATATGTCAACCCATAATCCAGTAACTGATTCTTCATCCAGAGAATCTGTGCACAGCAGCTTCCTGCAGCAATATACTCTGCTTCTGCAGTTGATGTGGAAATTGACTTTTGTTTCTTGCTATACCAAGAAACCAACCTGCCTCCAAGAAATTGGCAGCTACCACTTGTGCTTTTCCTGTCAATTTTGCAACCTGCAAAATCTGCATCTGAGTAACCTATTAATTTAAAATCTGATTCTCTAGGATACCATAATCCTAGATCAGCTGTTCCTTTAAGATACTTAAAGATTGTTTTTACAGCTGTTAAGTGAGGTTCTCTTGGATCTGCTTGAAATCTTGCACAAAGACAGGTAGCAAACATGATATCTGGTCTACTAGCAGTTAGATAGAGAAGTGAGCCAATCATACCTCTGTAATCAGTAATATCTACTGAATTACCAGTATCCTTATCCAGTTTTGTTGCAGTGGCCATGGGAGTGGATGCACTTGAACAGTCTTGCATTCCAAATTTCTTCAGCAAGTTTCTGGTGTACTTAGATTGACAAATAAAAGTTCCTTCTTCACTCTGCTTGACTTGAAGGCCCAGAAAATAACTAAGTTCTCCCATCATACTCATCTGATATCTTGACTGCATTAGGTTGGCAAACTTTTTGCAAAGTTTGTCATTTGGAGACCCAAAAATAATATCATCAACATAAATCTGAATCAAAAGTAAGTCCTTGCCATGGTTGAGATAGAACAGTGTTTTGTCAATAGTTCCTCTGTTGAATCCACTTTCCAGAAGAAACTGAGCTAAAGTCTCATACCATGCTCTAGGAGCTTGCTTAAGTCCATAAAGTGCTTTATCAAGCCTGTAGACATAATCTGGATGTTTGGAATCTACAAAGCCTGGAGGTTGTTCAACATATACTTCCTCTTCCAATTCTCCATTGAGAAAAGCACTTTTCACATCCATTTGAAAGACAGTAAACTTTTTGTGAGCAGCATAAGCCATGAATATCCTTATGGCTTCTAACCTAGCAACTGGCGCAAATGTTTCATCATACTCAATTCCCTCCTGTTGAGAATATCCTTTTGCAACCAGCCTTTCCTTGTTCCTTACAATTATGCCATCACTGTCAGTTTTGTTTCTAAATACCCACTTTGTACCAACAACCGATCTATTCTTAGGTCTTGGCACTAAGGTCCAGACTTTGTTTCTTTCAAATTCATTCAACTCTTCCTGCATTGCTTGCACCCAATCAGCATCTTGAAGAGCTTCTTCCACTTTCTTTGGCTCAGACTGAGAGAGAAAAGAATTGTAAAGACATTCATTCGAAGTACCTGTTCTAGTTCTGACACCTGCCTCAGGATTTCCAATTATCAAATCAGGTGTATGTGATTTTGTCCACTTCCTTGCAGATGGAAGATTTTCTCTAGAACTGGATGCTCCCCCATGATTCATGCTGTCTTCGGTTTCATTTTCTGATGCTCCCCCTGAAACTATGCTCTCTGAGTTGGATCCTTCAGTATTTAGATTTTCAGTACTGTCAGTACTTGGCTTATCAGAACTTGACGAATTAGAATTTGAAGAGCCAGATGTATGTTCTGATGCTTCTTGAGATGTGATAATATCTTGAGTATGCTCCCCCTGCATTGGTGCATCTTCCTTTGACGTAGTCACCACAGTTTCAATAACATCAGAGTTTAATCCATCAGAATTTACAGTATCAGGACTTAGACTGTCAGGACTTGAGGTATCAGAATATGAATCTTCATTTTCAAATCTCAGCTGATCATGATCAATGCAATCTTCAAGTCCAGTGATCTTCTTGTCATCAAAAGAGACATTGATAGATTCCATGACCACTTTTGTTCTCAAATTATAGACTCTGAAGGCTTTTGTAGAAAGTGGATATCCAACAAAGATTCCCTCATCAGCTTTTAGATCAAACTTGGATAGCTGTTCAGGATGAGTCTTGAGAACAAAACACTTACATCCAAATACATGAAAGTATTTGAGATTTGGCTTCTTGTTCTTCACCATCTCATATGGTGTTTTTCCATGCTTGTTAATGAGTGTTGCATTTTGAGTAAAACAAGCAGTCTGCACAGCTTCAGCCCAGAAATAGGTTGGAAGCTTTGCTTCTTCAAGCATTGTTCGTGCAGCTTCAATGAGAGTTCTATTCTTCCTTTCAACAACTCCATTTTGCTGTGGAGTTCCAGGAGCAGAAAATTCCTGCTTTATTCCATGATTTTTGCAGAACTCTTCCATTATCAGATTCTTGAATTCAGTGCCATTATCACTCCTCAAAATTTTCACAGAATCTTTGATCAATTTATCCAGATGTTTGACATGATCAATCAGGATAGATGCAGTTTCACTTTTTGTGTGCAAGAAATACACCCATGTGTATCTGGTGAACTCATCTACTATGACCAAAGCATATTTCTTCTTTGCAATAGACATGATATTCACTGGACCAAATAGATCAACATGAAGCAGATAATAAGGCTCAAGAATTGATGACTCAGTCTTGCTCTTGAACGAAGATTTTCTTTGTTTAGCCTTCTGACATGAGTCACAAAGACCATCAGGAACAAACACTGATTTTGGCAGTCCTCTCACAAGATCTTTTTTGATCAGTTCATTTATCTTGTTGAAGTTTAAATGAGAGAGTTTCTTGTGCCAATTCCAGCTTTCTTCAGTTGAGGCTCTACTTACTAAACAGATTGCAGAACCATCAGAACTTGTTGAAAGCTTAGCTTCATAAATGTTACCACACCTGAATCCCTTCAGAACAATTTTTTCTTTAGATTTACTAACTATTTCACAATGTTCTGCAAAGAAATCAACATGATAACCTCTGTCACAGATTTGACTTATACTCAGTAAGTTGTGTTTAAGTCCTGAGACCAGAGCTACATCTTTAATGATGACATTCCCAAGATTGATATTGCCATATCCCAAAGTTTTTCCAATGTTGCCATCTCCATAAGAAACACTTGGGCCAGCTTTCTCCATAAAGTCTGATAGCAGGGCCTTATTTCCAGTCATATGTCCTGAACATCCACTGTCCAGAACTAAAATATTTTTCCTGTTGCCCTGCAATCAAAAAGACCACTAATTATTAGTTTTAAGGACCCAGACTTGCTTGGATCCTTTGGCCTTTTTAGGTTTGTTAACATTTGCAGCGGATTTAGCATCAGATTTTATGTTAACAGTTTTCTTATCAGAACTTATACTACCAGACTTTGAATCAGAACTTACACTAGAAGGAACAACAGAAACTTTCTTTAAAGAAGGTTTTATTTGATAATAATCATAGTACAAACTATGATATTCCTTACAAGTATAAATGGAATGCCATAAACTACCACAATGAAAACAAGGATCTTGTGGTTTGTATCTAACAGACTGACTCTTAACTCCTGATTTTGTAGATAAGGAGTTAATATTCTTATTCTTCCTGCAAAAAGAAGCCAGATGGTTAGAACTTCCACAGTTATGACATGCTTTCCTAGGAGCATCAGGAACAGATTTATAGTTATTGCTTTTATTTACACCTTCCTTTCCATTCCTGTATTTCCTAGGTGATTTTACCTTGTTTGCATTCTTAACATCTTTCAGCTTATGCTTAAGCTGCTTCTTTGTCATTAAGCCTATGTTAACTTCAGCTGTCTTTTCCTGTTTTAGTTTGTCAGAAGCTAATTCCTTTTTAACTTCTGATTTCTCATTTTCAGATTTTTCAGTTACAAACTTAACAGGTTTTAACTTCGGCTTTTGCTTATCAACAGGCTTAATTTCTACAGTTCCTTTTTCATTTTTATTTTCACCATAACCTAAGCCCTCTTTCCAGTTTCCACTGCTTAGCAAATTTTGAGTTGTTTTGCCAGAGTTAGTCCAAGTTCTTATAATCTCTCTCTCCTTTTCTAACTCAGTTTTTAGAGATTCATTCATTTTTTAGCACTTCATCCCTAACATAAAAAGCATCATCTCTATCCTTCTGAGTTTGATGGAACATGACTAACTCTTTTTCTAAGAAATCATTTCTTTTCCTAAAAGCAAGATTTTCAGAAGTTAATCTTTCACATGTTAAAGTTTGATCTCTATAACTAACAAACATGGTTTTAAGATATCTTCTCAACTCATTAATATCATCAGAATGAAAAGCATAAGTAGTCTGAGGTACCTTTGTTTCAGCAGCTTCAGAACTGCTCTCAGAACTTGATTTATCAGCATTTGCCATCAATGCATAGTTCTCCTCACTTTCAGAGTCTGAGGTGTCTGTCCAGCTTTTCTGCTTTGTGACAAGAGCTTTGCCTTTGTCACTCTTGGTCTTCTTGCAATCAGGAGATATGTGGCCTTTCTCACCACAATTATAACATTTAACATTAGCGTAATCTCCTCTGTCAGACTTTCCTCCTCTACCTTCAGATCTTCTGAAATTCTTCTTATCAGAACTTATGCCTTTCCTGGAAAACTTCTTTCCCTTCCTGAACTTCCTGTATGCAATCTTTGTGATTCCTTTCACCATAAGAGCACACAGCTTCATCATCTCCTCATCAGCATCAGTTTCAGGCAAGCTTTCAGAATCTGAGTCATCATCACTCTCAGAACTTGATGACTCAGTATCAGACTTTATGATAAGAGCTTTACCCTTGTCTTTCTTTGAGGACGGTGGTTTGAGGGATTCCTCTTCAGCCTTGAGAGCAACTGTCCTTGACTTTCCTCCTTTCCTCTTGCTTCTTTGTTCCATCTCAAGTTCATGAGTCTTGAGCATTCCATAGATTTCATCAAGAGTTGTTTCATCAAGATTGTAGTTGTCTCTTATTGTTGTTGCCTTCAAATCCCAACATTCAGGAAGAGCTAACAGGAATTTAAGGTTTGTATCTTCAAGATCATACTCCTTATTAACTAATGACAAGTCATTCAAGAGTTTGACAAATCTATCATATACATCAGTCAATGACTCATTAGTCCTAGAGTCAAAGTGTTCATACTCTTGAGTGAGTATTGTCTTCCTGTTCTTCTTAACTGTTTCAGTTCCTTGACACCTTGTCTCCAGTGCATCCCATATCTCCTTAGCAGTCTTGCAGTTGATTACCCTGTTTGACATTACATTATCAATGGCACTATGCAATAAGTGTCGTACCTTGGCATCCTTAGCAATAGATGCTATATCTTCAGCAGTGTAATCACTCTTTTCCTTTGGTACGGTTTTTGCTGCTTCACCTGCAACTACAACAGCGAGCTTGGTAGGTTTGTGAGGCCCTTCCTTGATTCTATCAAGGTATTCTGGATCTGTTGCTTCCAGAAACATGGTCATCCTTACCTTCCATATGGGATATTCAGATGGTCTCAATATGGGAACTCTGATAGTCTCATATCGACTCTGAGTTGATGTCTTTGATGATTCCTCAGTTTTGGTAGGCTTAGTTGGAGTTTCTGTGTCAGACATGATTGTGTTTGGATCTTTAACTATATGTGTGTTAACAGAAGGCTCTGATACCACTTGATAGGTCACACTTTCACTGTAGAGGGGGTGAATAAAGTGTTTATTACAATCAAATCAAACTTCAAGAACTTATGTAACAGAAAACAAACTTTATTGAAACAATAAACTCTGTTACAATCTGGAACTGTTATCTCTCAGTGATGAACAAAATATCACGAGAGCTGCTAGGGTTACAGTAAATAATATTCTCGATAATGATAACACTTATAGTGTAAACCCTGTGTCTGTGTTTATATACTACACAGTTACAAGATAATCGCTAATTGATATGGAATATAATTCTGCTTCCTAATATATATCAATCAGATATCTTTTCTTCCAAGTATTCCATTCTTTACGGAATTCCTTCTTCATGCATATCTCTTCTTATGTTTATCTTGATCTTCTTAACTTCAATCAGCTAATGTCCTTATCTGATCGTCCTTCAGCACTTAAGTTCCGATATCTATCTCCTGATGCTTATCTCCTGATAACATAAGTACTGATATCCCTTAAGTTCTGACGTCCAGTATAAGTACTGATTTGTTCTGTTCAAATAAGATCTGAAATCTAAACATAAAACATATTAGCCATGACATTATCAAATATATCTAACAATCTCCCCCAACTTGTAAATTAGCAAAATACTGATCAATTAAGTACTGATTTCCCTTAAGTTCTGACGTCCAGTATAAGTACTGATCAATTAAGTACTGATTTGTTCTGTTCAAATAAGATCTGAAATCTAAACATAAAACATATTAGCCATGACATTATCAAATATATCTAACATATATTAGTGATATGATAAATGTTTTAGAAAAAAATAAATTTATTTGGTTTGTTATTTTAACAGTCAACTAGTAGTTTGACGGGTACTTAGTACTGTTTAGTCGCATATTAATGTTATGATTTTTTCAAAATAACTTATGAATGATCCAACTATAAGTATGTGAAGTTCTATATATATTAGTGATATAATAAAAATTTTAGAAATAAAATAAATTTATTTGGTTTGTTATTTTAACAGTCAACCAGTATTTTGACCGGTACTTCTTAATACTGTTTAGTCGCATATTACTGTTTTAATTTTTTCAAAATAACTTATGAATGATCCAACTATAAGTATGTGAAGTTCTATATATATTAGAGATATAATAAAAAATTTAGAAATAAAATAAATTTATTTGGTTTGTTATTTTAACAGTCAACTAGTATTTTGACCAGTACTTCTTAATACGGTTTAGTCCCATATTAATGTTATGATTTTTTCAAAATAACTTATGAATAATCCAACCATAAAGATGTGAAGATCTATATATATTAATGATATGATAAATGTTTTAGAAAAAAATAAATTTATTTGGTTTGTTATTTTAATAGTAGTTTGACGAGTACTTCTTAGTACTGTTTAGTCGCATATTAATTTTATGATTTTTTCAAAATAACTTATGAATGATCCAACTATAATTATGTGAAGTTTTATATATATTAGTGATATAATAAAAAATTTATAAATAAAATAAATTTATTTGGTTTGTTATTTTAACAGTCAACTAGTATTTTGACCAGTACTTCTTAATACTGTTTAGTCGCATATTAATGTTATGATTTTTTCAAAATAACTTATGAATGATTCAACTATGACTATGTGAACTTCTATATATATTAGTGATATAATAAAAATTTTAGAAATAAAATAAATTTATTTGGTTTGTTATTTTAACAGTCAACTACTAGTTTGACGGGTACTTCCTAGTACTGTTTAGTCGCATATTAATGTTATGATTTTTTCAAAATAACTTATTAATGATCCAACCATAAGGATGTCTAGATCTATATATATTAGTGATATGATAAATGTTTTAGAAAAAAATAAATTTATTTGGTTTGTTATTTTAACAGTCAACTAGTAGTTTGACGGGTACTTCTTAGTATTGTTTAGTCGCATATTAATTTTATGATTTTTTCAAAATAACTTATGAATGATCCAACTATAAGTATGTGAAGTTATATATATATTAGTGATATAATAAATTTTTTAGAAATAAAATAAATTTATTTGGTTTTTTATTTTAACAGTCAACTAGTATTTTGACCAGTACTTCTTAATACTGTTTAATCGCATATTAATGTTATGATTTTTTCAAAATAACCTATGAATGATCCAGCTGCAAGTATGTGAAGTTCTATATATATTAGTGTTATAATAATGTTAGATATATTTGATAATGTCATGGCTAATATGTTTTATGTTTAGATTTCAGATCTTATTTGAACAGAACAAATCAGTACTTAACTGATCAGTACTTATACTGGAAGTCAGAACTTAAGGTACTGGAAGTCAGAACTTAAGGGATATCAGTACTTATGTTATCAGGAGATAGATATCAGAACTTAAGTGCTGAAGGACGATCAGATAAGGACAGTAGCTGATTAAAGTTAAGAAGATCAAGATAAACATAAGAAGAGATATGCATGAAGAAGGAATTCCGTGAAGAATGGAATACTTGGAATAGAAGATATCTGATTGATATATTTTAGGAAGCAGAATTATATTCCATATCAATTAGCGAATATCTTGTAACTGTGTAGTATATAAACACAGAAATAGAGTTTACACTAGAGGTGTTATCATTATCGAGAATATTATTTATTATAACTCTAGAAGCTCTCGTGATATTTTGTTCATCACTGAGAGATAACAGTTCCAGATTGTAACAGAGTTTATTGTTTAAATAAAGTTTGTTTTCTGTTACATAAGTTCTTGAAGTTTGATTTGATTGTAATAAACATTGTATTCACCCCCTCTACAGTGAAAGTGTGACCTAACAAGTGGTATCAGAGCTATCTGTTAACACACATACAGTTAAAGATCCAAACACAATCATGTCTGACACAGAAACTCCAACTAAGCCTACCAAAACTGAGGAATCATCAAAGATATCAACTCAGAGTCGATATGAGACTATCAGAGTTCCCATATTGAGACCATCTGAATATCCCATATGGAAGGTAAGGATGACCATGTTTCTGGAAGCAACAGATCCAGAATACCTTGATAGAATCAGGGAAGGGCCTCACAAACCTACCAAGCTCGCTGTTGTAGTTGCAGGTGAAGCAGCAATGACCGTACCAAAGGAAAAGACTGATTACACTGCTGAAGATATAGCATCTATTGCTAAGGATGCCAAGGTACGTCACTTATTGCATAGTGCCATTGATAATGTAATGTCAAACAGGGTAATCAACTGCAAGACTGCTAAGGAGATATGGGATGCACTGGAGACAAGGTGTCAAGGAACTGAAACAGTTAAGAAGAACAGGAAGACAATACTCACTCAAGAGTATGAACACTTTGACTCTAGGACTAATGAGTCATTGACTGATGTATATGATAGATTTGTCAAACTCTTGAATGACTTGTCATTAGTAAATAAGGAGTATGATCTTGAAGATACAAACCTCAAATTCCTGTTAGCTCTTCCTGAATGTTGGGATTTGAAGGCAACAACAATAAGAGACAACTATAATCTTGATGAAACAACTCTTGATGAAATCTATGGAATGCTCAAGACCCATGAACTTGAGATGGAACAAAGAAGCAAGAGGAAAAGGAGGAAAGTCAAGGACAGTTGCTCTCAAGGTTGAAGAGGAATCCCCCAAACCACCTTCCTCAAAGAAAGATAAGGGTAAAGCTCTTATCATAAAATCTGATACTGAGTCATCAAGTTCTGAGAGTGATGATGACTCAGATTCTGAAAGCTTGCCTGAAACTGATGCTGATGAGGAGATGATGAAGCTGTGTGCTCTTATGGTGAAAGGAATCACAAAGATTGCATACAGGAAGTTCAGGAAGGGAAAGATGTTTTCCAGGAAAGGCATAAGTTCTGATAAGAAGAATTTCAGAAGATCTGAAGGAAAAGGAGGAAAGTCTGACAGAGGAGATTACACTAATGTTAAATGTTATAATTGTGGTGAGAAAGGCCACATATCTCCTGATTGCAAGAAGACCAAGAATGACAAAGGCAAAGCTCTTGTCACAAAGCAGAAAAGCTGGACAGACACCTCAGACTATGAAAGTGAGGAGAACTATGCATTGATGGCAAATGCTGATAAATCAAGTTCTGAGAGCAGTTCTGAAGCTGCTGAAACAAAGGTACCTCAGACTACTTATGCTTTTCATACTGATGATATTGATGAGTTGAGAAGATATCTTAAAACCATGTTTGTTAGTTATAGAGATCAAACTTTAACATGTGAAAGATTAACTTCTGAAAATCTTGCTTTTAAGAAAAGAAATGATTTCTTAGAAAAAGAGTTAGTCATGTTTCATCAAACTCAGCAGGATAGAGATAATGCTTTTTATATTAGGGATGAAGTGCTAAAAATGAATGAATCTCTAAAAACTGAGTTAGAAAAGGAGAGAGAGATTATCAGAACTTGGACTAACTCTGGCAAAACAACTCAAAATTTGCTAAGCAGTGGAAACTGGAAAGAGGGTTTAGGCTATGGAGTAAATGAAAAAGGAACTGTAGAAATTAAGCCTGTTGATAAGCAAAAGCCGAAGTTAAAACCTGTTAAGTTTGTAACTGAAAAATCCGAAAATGAGAAATCAGAAGTTAAAAAGGAATTAGCTTCTGACAAACTAAAACAGGAAAAGACAGCTGAAGTTAACATAGGCTTAATGACGAAGAAGCAGCTTAAGCATAAGCTGAAAGATGTTAAGGATGCAAACAAGGTAAAATCACCTAGGAAAAACAGGAATGGAAAGGAAGGTGTGAATAAAAGGAATAACTATAAATCTGTTCCTGATGCTCCTAGGAAAGCATGTCATAACTGTGGAAGTTCTAACCATCTGGCTTCTTTTTACAGGAAGAATAAGAATATTAACTCCTTATCTACAAAGTCAGGAGTTAAGAGTCAGTCTGTTAGATACAAACCACAAAATCCTTGTTTTCATTGTGGTAGTTTATGGCATTCCATTTATACTTGTAAGGAATATCATAGTTTGTACTATGATTATTATCAAATAAAACCTTCTTTAAAGAAAGTTTCTGTTGTTCCTTCTAGTATAAGGTCTGATAAGAAAACTGTTAACATAAAATCTGATGTTAAATCCGCTGCAAATGTTAACAAACCTAAAAAGGCCAAAGGATCCAAGCAAGTCTGGGTCCTTAAAACTAATAATTAGTGGTCTTTTTGATTGCAGGGCAACAGGAAAAATATTCTAGTTCTGGACAGTGGATGTTCAGGACATATGACTGGAAATAAGGCCCTGCTATCAGACTTTGTGGAGAAAGCTGGCCCAAGTGTTTCTTATGGAGATGGCAACATTGGAAAAACCTTGGGATATGGCAATATCAACCTAGGGAATGTCATTATTAAAGATGTAGCTCTGGTCTCAGGACTTAAACACAACTTACTGAGTATAAGTCAAATCTGTGACAGAGGTTATCATGTTGATTTCTTTGCAGAACATTGTGAAATAGTTAGTAAATCTAAAGGAAAAATTGTTCTGAAGGGATTCAGGCGTGGTAACATTTATGAAGCTAAGCTTTCAACAAGTTCTGATGGTTCTGCAATCTGTTTAGTGAGTAGAGCCTCAACTGAAGAAAGCTGGAATTGGCACAAGAAACTCTCTCATTTAAACTTCAACAAGATAAATGAACTGATCAAGAAAGATCTTGTGAGAGGACTGCCAAAATCAGTGTTTGTTCCTGATGGTCTTTGTGACTCATGTCAGAAGGCTAAACAAAGAAAATCTTCGTTCAAGAGCAAGACTGAATCATCAATTCTTGAGCCTTACTATCTACTTCATGTTGATCTATTTGGTCCAGTGAATGTCATGTCTATTGCAAAGAAGAAATATGCATTGGTCATAGTAGATGAGTTCACCAGATACACATGGGTGTATTTCTTGCACACGAAAAGTGAAACTGCATCTATCCTGATTGATCATGTCAAACATCTGGATAAATTGATCAAAGATTCTGTGAAAATTTTGAGGAGTGATAATGGCACTGAATTCAAGAATTTGATAATGGAAGAGTTCTGCAAAAATCATGGAATAAAGCAGGAATTTTCTGCTCCTGGAACTCCACAGCAAAATGGAGTTGTTGAAAGGAAGAATAGAACTCTAATTGAAGCTGCACGAACAATGCTTGAAGAAGCAAAGCTTCCAACCTATTTCTGGGCTGAAGCTGTGCAGACTGCTTGTTTTACTCAAAATGCAACACTCATTAACAAGCATGGAAAAACACCATATGAGATGGTGAAGAACAAGAAGCCAAATCTCAAATACTTTCATGTATTTGGATGTAAGTGTTTTGTTCTCAAGACTCATCCTGAACAGCTATCCAAGTTTGATCTAAAAGCTGATGAGGGAATCTTTGTAGGATATCCACTTTCTACAAAAGCCTTCAGAGTCTATAATTTGAGAACAAAAGTGGTCATGGAATCTATCAATGTCTCTTTTGATGACAAGAAGATCACTGGACTTGAAGATTGCATTGATCATAATAAGCTGAGATTTGAAAATGAAGATTCATATTCTGATACCTCAAGTCCTGACAGTCTAAGTCCTGATACTGTAAATTCTGATGGATTAAACTCTGATGTTATTGAAACTGTGGTGACTACGTCAAAGGAAGATGCACCAATTGCAGGGGGAGCATACTCAAGATATTATCACATCTCAAGAAGCATCAGAACATACATCTGGCTCGTCAAATTCTGATTCGTCAAGTTCTGATAAGCCAAGTACTGACAGTGCTGAAAATCTAAATACTGAAGGATCCAACTCAGAGAGCATAGTTTCAGGGGGAGCATCAGAAAATGAAATCGAAGACAGCATGAATTATGGGGGAGCATCCAGTTCTAGAGAAAATCTTCCATCTGCAAGGAAGTGGACAAAATCACATACACCTGATTTAATAATTGGAAATCCTGAGGCAGGTGTCAGAACTAGAACAGGTACTTCGAATGAATGTCTTTACAATTCTTTTCTCTCTCAGACTGAGCCAAAGAAAGTGGAAGAAGCTCTTCAAGATGCTGATTGGGTGCAAGCAATGCAGGAAGAGTTGAATGAATTTGAAAGAAACAAAGTCTGGACCTTAGTGCCAAGACCCAAGAATAGATCGGTTGTTGGTACAAAGTGGGTATTCAGAAACAAAACTGACAGTGATGGCATAATTGTAAGGAACAAGGCAAGGCTGGTTGCAAAAGGATATTCTCAACAGGAGGGAATTGACTATGATGAAACATTTGCTCCAGTTGCTAGGTTAGAAGCCATAAGGATATTCATGGCTTATGCTGCTCACAAAAAGTTTACTGTCTTTCAAATGGATGTGAAAAGTGCTTTTCTCAATGGAGAATTGGAAGAGGAAGTATATGTTGAACAACCTCCAGGCTTTGTAGATTCCAAACATCCAGATTATGTCTACAGGCTTGATAAAGCACTTTATGGACTTAAGCAAGCTCCTAGAGCATGGTATGAGACTTTAACTCAGTTTCTTCTGGAAAGTGGATTCAACAGAGGAACTATTGACAAAACATTGTTCTATCTCAACCATGGCAAGGACTTACTTTTGATCCAGATTTATGTTGATGATATCATTTTTGGGTCTCCAATGACAAACTTTGCAAAAAGTTTGCCAATCTAATGCAGTCAAGATATCAGATGAGTATGATGGGAGAACTTAGTTATTTTCTGGGCCTTCAAGTCAAGCAGAGTGAAGAAGGAACTTTTATTTGTCAATCTAAGTACACCAGAAACTTGCTGAAAAAATTTGGAATGCAAGACTGTTCAAGTGCATCCACTCCCATGGCCACTGCAACAAAACTGGATAAGGATACTGGTAATTCAGTAGATATTACTGATTACAGAGGTATGATTGGCTCACTTCTCTATCTAACTGCTAGTAGACCAGATATCATGTTTGCTACCTGTCTTTGTGCAAGATTTCAAGCAGATCCAAGAGAACCTCACTTAACAGCTGTAAAAAGAATCTTTAAGTATCTTAAAGGAACAGCTGATCTAGGATTATGGTATCCTAGAGAATCAGATTTTAAATTAATAGGTTACTCAGATGCAGATTTTGCAGGTTGCAAAATTGACAGGAAAAGCACAAGTGGAAGCTGCCAATTTCTTGGAGGCAGATTGGTTTCTTGGTATAGCAAGAAACAAAAGTCAATTTCCACATCAACTGCAGAAGCAGAGTATATTGCTGCAGGAAGCTGCTGTGCACAGATTCTCTGGATGAAGAATCAGTTACTGGATTATGGGTTAACATATTTCAAAATCCCTATTTACTATGATAATCAAAGTGCTATTGCTATGACAGGTAATCCAGTTCAACACTCTATGACAAAGCACATCAACATCAGGTACCATTTCATCAGGGAACATGTGGATGAAGGTACAGTGGAATTGCATTTTGTTCCCACAGATCAACAAGTAGCAGATATCTTCACAAAACCACTGTGTGAAGCTACCTTTTCAAAATTGGTAAATGAACTTGGAATGATTTCAGGTTCTTTCTCTAAATCTGCTTAAACTTGTTCTATGTTATCAGACTTTATGATCAGTATTTACAGAATTAATCTCTTTGTATATTCTGTGCATTAATTGATAAATGTCTTCAAGTACTGACTGTTGTCTGATATATGTGTCTAAACTCTGATAAGTGATATGTCTGTTTCAGTAACTATTCTATCCTATGAGGATAACTGTGCTAGATACTGACCTACTAGTCTTCAATAAACAAATGATCCCATGAAAGAAGTAGTTATTTCTGTGGAAATCTTATGACACAAGCAAATTCTGATAACTGAGCTTAGTTAAGTTTACTTTGTATATCTTATTACTAAGTCACAAATTAGAATAATACTACTCATCTGTTTAAGTTCTGATTCTAGTAAAACTGCTGAATGTACTAAGTGCTGATAAACCTCACTTATCAAAAGAAGAAGAACAATAATCAAAGAATAATATCAGGTACTCCTTTGAGATCTAGAGTAAAAATGTGAAAGGGACGACCCAAGTGCATTGCTGGTATTAAGTAAATATGCATTAGAAAAGCAAAATATTTTCTTGGTGACTTTTCACACTCTATGATTACTGGAGAAATACTCTGATAATAGCATAAATTCTAATAAACAGTCGTGACTCACTTACACTGAGAAGCCTCTGTAAAATAGAATTTCAAAAGATGCATAAAATTAGCACAAAAACAGTAGAGGTGAACTCATGCATGAACTCATTTATCAGTAGGTTTCAGGATAATGACAGATCTTTAGCAAAATTTTAATTATGACTTACTTCTAAGATGTACTGAAGTAGATCAGACTTTACTCTTTGTCTGTTATTTAGCTTAATGCACACACACATCACTCCATATGAATGATGAAATTTCTGTGGTGGTCTATGTTATTTTAGATAAACAGTCATTGTGTCACTTCTGCACAAATTCTGAGGACAAGTTCTAGTTACACGTTCTGATGATTAATTTCTGACGTTCATAACTAAGAACTTGTATGAGTATTTACTAAGATAGATATTCCTTGTTCGAGTTAAGACATTATGTTCTGATGACTGTTAAGTTCTGGATATAGGTCTAAGTTCTGATTTTTCAGTCTAACCCTTTACTTGAACTTATCTGTAAATACAATTTGGTAACAGTCTCAGATTAATTTCGAAATGTTGAGTGGAAGATTAATAGTCTATGGTTAAAACATAATGGCACTCGTCCTTGAACAGTTCACTCTTGTTCCATGTGCACATTCCTTTTCCAATGACTGTTATTCTTGTTTATTTTGCTAGATTCTGTCAACTTATTATACGTATTGGTACTGCTGAACCCCAGTTAGTCAGCACTCAAACCCCACCTTTTAAGGTTGCAAAAAGGTACTTTAACGACCTGATAAATGCTGACACAAAGAAATCAATGGTGAGACAATTACAGATTCCTCAGTCTGTGAAACAGATTCTGGTAAATGCTGATCCAGCTACTTACAAATCTGTTTACCTCAAATGTTCAACCAACTCACCATAACCAAAATCCATCAACCTCAGTCCCTACCTCTCATTCTACTCAACCTACCCTCAGAACTTATCTCAAATCATATCTCTCCACTTCACAGACTGCTCAACCTTCTTCTTCAGCACCTACTGTGAAGCCTACATCCTCTAAGCCAAAGAGAACAAAGACTGTTTCCTCAAACATCTCAGAAGAAGAGGAGGATTACTTTGAGAGATGAAACAGATTCTGAAGATCAGGTTCTTTCTTCAGAACCTATGATTAAATGAAGCTGAGAAGGCAACTTCTCAGAAGGATTCTGCAATTGGGGGTTCTAGGCTTCTCAAGAGGCTTAGACGTATGACTGTTCCTGCAACTCCCAAGGAATCCAAATCAACAAGGAAGTACAAGAAACAGAGGGCACAGAGGCCAGTTTCAGATGATGAGGAGGAAGCAGCTAAGGAAGGGGATCAGGAATCTCTGATCTCACAAGACAAGGAATTTGCTCCAGTCACTTCTTCTCCATCAACTCCATTTCAGGAACCTGTATCTGACAAGGCTAATTTACCTTCTTTATCTCTTGTTGATCCAGGCACAAGTGCTGAAATTGATATTCAGAACTTGGTTGTGCCTGAAATACTTTTCTTAGAAGCTCCAACAGCAAATAATCCTTCCACAACACCTGTTACTGATGCTGTTCAAACTCCTGAGTTATCACTAACACCTTCTCTGCATCAAGATGATGATCAGATTTTAGGTGAGCATCAGGATATGGCTGTTGATCAGAACTTAGTATCAGATCAGCAATTAGAGGATGTTGAAGCCTCCATTGCTACTCATACAGTTGTCTTATCAGAAGATACTGATTCTTTAAGTTCTGATGCTGCAAATGTTGGAGATACTGGTGAAGCTGCTACAACTGTAGATGCTGATGCAGCAGGTCCTTCAGGACATACTCCTCCACTGACTCTTCCTAAGTCTGAACTGCTAAAGGAGTTTGTTATCAGGGATGCACCAGTACCTTGGAGTGAAACTCCTGCAGGACAGGAGTGGACTAAGGAATGGAACTCAGTTTCATGTGTTCCAAATGCTTTACATCTTGCTGAGCACTTGACTAAAGCTGATGAAATGTTAAATTCTGATGATTTTAAAACCCAGCTTAGAGTCACTGCATTGAGTACTAAACATCTACAAGGTCTTCATTCCAACACTCATGCAGAGCTACACAAGATTCAGGAGAACTTTATTAAACAGGAACAAGTTTGGAAACTTGATAAGAAAAAGTTCTTCCAACCTACCATTGACAGGGTTGCTTATATTGAGAAAACTCAAGAGAAGCAACAAGCTCAGATTGATCAAATTCTGACAAATCAAGCTTCTCAGCAATCGCAACTTACTGAAATCCAGACCTCAGTGGAACTACTTATCTCTCTTTTATTACCTGCTGATGCCAAAAAGGGGGAGAAGGTAATTAAGTCCAAATGCAAAACCAACAAGTCACTGCAAGGAAAGGATGATGGAAAAGATGACCAAGGAAACTCTGGAATGGTAGTGGTCATAGTCAAGGTAGAAGATTTACATCAAGACAAGCTAGTCACAGAACAAGTTCTGATACTGGGAAAAGAATAAGTTCTGCTGCTGGTAAAAGGATAAGTTCTGATGAACTTCTAGATCTTGATGAGGAAATGTCAAGACAGTTATTTCTTCAAGAAAATCCAGGGATGGACTTGGAAAGTTTAAAGGAAGAAGAAGCCAGACTTAAATCAGAGAAAGTCACATCTAAATCTGAAGCTTCTGGTAAAAAGTTACTTCCAAAACCTAAAGGCATTGTGATCAAAGAGAGGATACATACTGAAGAAACTTTGGCTAGATCACAACCACAGATAGATCCAAGATCCAAGGGTAAAGAAAAGGTTGGTGAACCTATCAAGCCTTATGTACCTCCTGAGGAAGAAGAAATTACTGATGGAAAACATAATCTTGCTCTGACTTCAAGAAAAATTCTTAAAACAACCTCTGACATGGCTCAAGTTGTGCAGAGTCAAGAAATTGTAAGTTCTGATATTCAGAAGAAGCAAGTAACCTCTGACAGTGCTCAAGTTAACTTGATATCAGAAGATAAATCTAAAACACTCCTACCAGGATTCACTAAAGCAAAACAGACTCAATCTTTGAAGACTACTTTAAGTGGTTTTGAAGCAAGAGTAGTTACTGGAAAGGAAGCTAGAGATAAAACTGGATTGGGAAGTGCTGATGAAAGAAGAGTACACAACACTACTGATGATCCAACTTCCTTGAGTGAACCAGGTATTGGAGCAACTCCTGAGAGATTGAATCAACTAGAATCTGTACAGATGGTTTACCATACCTACTTGAAAGAATACATCATGTTGTATTTCATGACAGATGGTAGGGTTTATCATATAAGACAAAATGCCATTCCATTGAAGTATTTTGAAGAATTGGAGCATGTATTATTCTTACTTCAAGTGGATGACAGAATAACAGAGACTGCTGCAAACTACTTAAAGGAACAGATTCAGAGACAGAAAAGACTTTATTCTGTTAAGTCTGACAGCAGATATGTTCCAAAGTACAGAAATCCAATGGTGATATTGTTGATATGAAGCCTAATACTGCACAGATCAGAACATATCTTGGTATTAAGGGGCTTGAATTCAATCTAGAGTCTAACAAAGCTTATGTCATAAGACTAGATCGGGAGTTGAGAAAAGCAAAGATTAATGATCTCAGAGCTGCAATATTTCAAACTGGTGAAGATACTGCAGAGCTTAAAGATGTCAAACGGAGAATGATTAATGAACTCAGATATGCTGAGAAATGTTTGTTGAAGAATTATCTCAGAACAACTCCTGACATCAGGAGAGATCGGACAATGATGAAGCCAGAGTCGGAAGATCTACAACTGCTTAAATTCTGATATTTATACAGGTTGAGTTGTTATCAGAAGTTGAATTGGTAAAAACTTAAGACTGTAAGTTGTAGTATCTGGTCTATTTCTCATGCATTGTACTAATGTTTTTGACATCATCAAATATCTGTTAACTTGTATATTTTGTTACTTTACAAGTTGGGGGAGATTGTTAGATATATTTGATAATGTCATGGCTAATATGTTTTATGTTTAGATTTCAGATCTTATTTGAACAGAACAAATCAGTACTTAACTGATCCGTACTTATACTGGAAGTCAGAACTTAAGGGTACTGGAAGTCAGAACTTAAGGGATATCAGTACTTATGTTATCAGGAGATAGATATCAGAACTTAAGTGCTGAAGGACGATCAGATAAGGACAGTAGCTGATTAAAGTTAAGAAGATCAAGATAAACATAAGAAGAGATATGCATGAAGAAGGAATTCCGTGAAGATGGAATACTTGGAAAATAGAAAGATATCTGATTGATAATTATTTAGGAAGCAGAATTATATTCCATATCAATTAGCGAATATCTTGTAACTGTGTAGTATATAAACACAGAAATAGAGTTTACACTAGAG
This sequence comes from Apium graveolens, assembly GCF_009905375.1. Classification (NCBI taxonomy): domain Eukaryota; kingdom Viridiplantae; phylum Streptophyta; class Magnoliopsida; order Apiales; family Apiaceae; genus Apium; species Apium graveolens. The sequence continues at coordinate 35,319 of NW_027418073.1, forward strand.
GTGTTATCATTATCGAGAATATTATTTATTATAACTCTAGAAGCTCTCGTGATATTTTGTTCATCACTGAGAGATAAACAGTTCCAGATTGTAACCAGAGTTATTGTTTAAATAAGTTTGTTTTCTGTTACATAGTTCTTGAAGTTTGATTTGATTGTAATAAACACTGTATTCACCCCCTCTACAGTGAAAGTGGTGACCTAACAGAGTGTATTAGGTATGAGACTATTACATTCTCTAGAATGCGTTCCGTGGACCATAGTTGACCTTGGTAGCAGGAGGTAGACGTGTCATGAATTTTATGATTGTTGTGAATTGGGGACCAAATTCTTTTTAAGGAGGGTCGTATGTAATATCCCATAATTTTT
>NW_027418074.1:0-99941 GCF_009905375.1 Apium graveolens
AAACTCTATCAAATAAATTTTATAATTTACAAGAACAATTAATATCAATATATAAAATACAAAATATTTTAATATAAAAATCTCAGATATTACTTTCTACCCTCCTTAAAAAAATTTGCTCTCAAAATTTAAACATGCAAAACATATTTAAATATACCAAAAATATTTGAGTGTCAAGAAACACAAACCAAAATAGAAGTAGTTTTTTTATAACACACCCAACTAAACTCACGGCCACCGCATGCACATACATGATAACTTAGGTCAAGCATCACTACTCACACGTCAAGCCCAGTCTAAAGTAAGGTAACCTGGGCTCTCAATACCATTTAGGCTCTGAATACCAACTCTAATACCCAAACTTTTTTTAAACAATAAATTATACCTGAATATCAAACTAAAACTACAAATTTTATTAATGCTTACCATAAGTCTCAAATAAGCCTACACAATTTTTATTTCCAAACATAAATAGCATTATATAGCAAATTTTGAGAGACGCGCCTCGAATACAAACATAATCACTAAAACATTATTCCAAAGCAAGTTCAAATCAAGTTCACCTTTAACATGTGCCAAAAGCTAAGCACCTGAAAGTAACGAGAAAGAGCCCAACAATAAAATAATTCTAAACTAGTAGATCAAGTATCTTAATTTTATAAAACTAAAATTATTATCCGAAAATTCATATGACATAAAATATAACATAATTCTACAGCTCGCTAAGCCACAAATACCTGCTAACACAGTATCAAAAGTTCATGATTTTGTCAATAATGGGGCCCCTTACTAAGGTGTTATAGGTTTGTACCCTGGCGAAGGCATCATAATTAGCACTCCCTAAGTATTCCGGAACTATAAGCAATCACTAATTGGTTCACAAGTGAATTCTTGTATCTAAAACACTCTACTTGATCCATAAATTTTTATAAAAACAGTGCAAAAATATATTAAATATTTTAAAATAAAGTAAAGTATGAAGAGTTAACTTACCTCAGTCACTTCAATGAATCCAAATAAGTGCCAAATAAATCCTAATTTAAATAGATGAAACAAAATATAACTAATATATAATACCAACTATTTTAAAATGACATTTACATAAATGAGGGCATAGTCAGTATGTCCCCACATATTGTAAGTGCAAAGGTCAGCTAATGATAAATTATACAACAATTATGCTAAGTGTTCATCAGGACAACAAGGAAAAAATAAATAAATAAAACACCTAAGTAAACTTCTTGGACTTATAAATACAATAGCATATACTTATGTACACAAAAAATTATATTACTTATAAAAAACACAATAACTTCTTAATCACATTATTCCTCAAATATAATAATAATAATAATAATAATAATAATAAAATACTAATAATAATAATAATAATAATAATAATAATAGTACATGAGGGCATAAGTGCACTAAATCATTTAGTGGGAGAGAAAAGGTGTAAAGTATCTTAACAACAAGTATACCATGTGATTTCCAGTCTAAAAATATGAATGTACATTTGTAAAAAGAACTATCTCATGTTTACCTTGCATAAAACTATGACATAACTCATGTGAAATTAATAACTAAAATTTGTTGATGTGATTACATTAGAAAATAATTACCCAAAATTAGATAGATAAAAAAAACTAATAAATACCTATAAAATACAATAAAATAAGCTCTTTAATGATAGCTATGTAGGCAAGGCGTTTAACCATCGCACATACACTTAAATAGCATGGAAAGAAATCAAGAGTGTGAAAACGTATATACATGAAACAGGGGAGCATTTAATTGTATATTACAAGTCACATAGTAAAACATGCATGTAATATTATAAAATATAGAATGAAGAAGAACGGACCTAGTAGGAGAGTCAGTGTACAAAGAGAAAAAAACTAGTAAGGATTATATAGAAGAGGAAAACGGGGCATCAGGCCAATCTTAAGTTTGTCCCCTAAGGTTATAAAAATAGGACGTCTTTCACTATATACATATGTTTCATCAATTAATTCATAAACACGTCTCTAACCTCACGTCTCTCCCTCCCTCGAAATCCAAAACCGTACTCCCTTAAAATCCAAATTCACCAGTCATATCTTAGTCCAATCCTAAAATTAGGATTTTTTCATTAAATCAATGGAGAACGATGAACATAGTCGGTGTATATACGAGCCTGAGGAAAAATAACAGTTATCACATTATGAAGATTTTGAAGATGAATCACACAACTGCATTCTGGAACCAGATTCTATCACAGATGAAGGCTGTCATGTTGATTCATAAGTGCCTCAAATTGGTATGGAATTTCTTACTAGTGAAGTAGCTTACGATTTTTATAAGATTTTTTCTTTGAAACAAGGATTTGCTACACGAAAATATTCATTTACTAAATTCCAAGATGGTACGGTTATAAAGAGATATTTCGTGTGTAACAAAAAGGGCTTTAAAGGGCCTGATAAACGAGAGTAGGGGAGGGAAGTAAAACGAAAGAGAGAAACAAGAGAATTTTGTAAGGCTCATATGAATATTCATCAAACTAATGGAGGAACTTGGTGCATTAGCAGTTTTTATAAAACACATACACATCCAATGATTGATTCTCCAAAAAAGGATTCTCCAAAAAAGAAGGTGTATTTAAGTTCACATCAAAAAGAACAGACCAAGATGACCATAGAAGAATATCATAGATGATAAATTAGGCCGGCTAAAATTTCTCGTTTGCTGAATGGATATGGTCAGCCATCAAAAAAAATTACTCTACAACAAGTTAGTGATCATCTGAGAATTAGCCGAAAAAGTAACATTGGGAGAAAGTGCGGTGTAGTTATAAAAAAGTTTGGAGAGACAAGCACAAGATTCTCAATTTTATTATGCAATAGAAATTGATGAGAATCGAGTTTGTAGAAGCCTTTTATGGGCATATGGAAGAGCGAGGAATTCATATATGGTATTTGACGATGTTGTTGTGTTTGACATGACGTACAAAACTAATAGTTTTTCAATGCCGTTTGCACAATTTATGGGTGTAAATCATCGTATGCAATCCACTTTGTTTGGTTGTGCCCTTTTGGTGGATGAGCGTGAAGATACTTTTATTTGGTTATTTGAAAATTGGTTGAAATAGTAGGTGCAATTATTACGAAACAAGATCCAGCTATCAGCCATCTGTAGTGCAATTAAAAAGGTTTTTCCGTATACACATCATAGATTTTGTAAGTGGCATCTTGGACTACAGAGGATGAACATATTCGTTCACTTTGATTTTCGTATAATCCAGAATTTGATGAAATCTACTCTAAATGATCACAAAAAAGTAGAAGCATCGAAGAATCAAAAATATGTTGGACTATGATTAATGACAAATACCAACACTATTTTGAAGAGCCTCTGACAGAGAAACAAAAAAGCGAAAAGAAATATTGGAGATGGTTAGAGACCATGCATGTGCAAAGGCATCATTGGGTGCGAGCTTATTTAGGAAAAACCTTTTTTGCAAGTACCTCTATATTTATGTATCTTTTTATAGTCTTCATATTTTGAGCGATATCTTTCTTTTCGTACAAGTTGTTTATTTGCTCATGCTGCTACTTTATTTGTTAAGTATGAATCAAACAATATTTATAACTATTGCAGGTATGAAATCCATTAAAAGAAGCGAGAGTATGAGTGTCTTTTTTGACGGATTTGTTCATAGTTCTACTGCATTGTCCGAATTTATTGATCAGATGATGGGCATAATAAGGAAGAGAAAGAAGATTTTATTTGTATGACAATTAAACCCAACTTTGCGGAGATATATCCGGTTGAGGCTCATACAGTTTGTACCAGATTGGTTTTCAAAAAATTTATAGAAGAATTTAGATTATTATTTTATTTTCGGCATAAAAATGTTAAAGGAGAGGGAGAGAATTTAACTTATGAAGTAACCTTTGACTATAAAAATAAACTTGTATCATACATGGTTGATGTTAATACATCAGATTTCAATTTTGTGTGTACTTGTGCAAAGTTTGAAAATGCAGGGCTGCTGTGCGTGTTATAAACAAAAATTCTTCATGAAGACAATTCTTGAGAAGTATATCTTACCAAGATGGATACTAAGTTTCCAATACACTACTTATGAAAGGGTTATAACACGTGACTCTAAACTACAAGAATATAATAACCTCCTATTAGTTATCCATTTTTCCCTTCCATTTGGTTGTTTACCATTTTTATATTGTGAAGTTTGCAGATGCCGGACAAATGAATAGCGTGGAAAAATAGTTCTATCATTAGTTGTTTTTTTATAGTAGTTATGAGTGTATTATATAACCCAACTCAATAGTGTGGAGAATTATTGGTGACTTGTAATGCTGAGGAAAGGGAAGATAAAAGATGAGAAATCATCTAGACAGAGGTTATTGCATATATGACAAAAAGATGTAAATGGGATGAGGTTGATGGGAGAGATGGATAGAGATAATACATATTAACATAAAATAAATACTTTTTTTTGTTACCATATTAGTGGTTTTATATCAAAAAGTGTATATATCAATTATTTTCTCCTACTATAAGTAAGTGACAATATATTTATTAATTATACATATTTTAATTATTATAAAAATATTGTTATTTGTCATCAAATTTGATATTTTTCTTTAAAACCTATCAATGATATTTGATCAAATAATTTGCAACATATACAGTATGTCATATTGGTACCATTATTTAGATGCACTATAAAATTTCCCAATTAAATATTAAAAAAATGTAAACTAAAAAATATATGGATCATGACCATTCATTTGTCTTATTAAATAAATTGTATATACTCATGTCATACTTTAATTATTATATATAAATGGTTATTATAATTATTATTTGTACAAAGTCTTCATTGTTACTACAATTATCAACTAGACAGAGGTTATTGCAGTTATGACAAAAAGATGTAAATAACATGTTTACTAGGTGACCATATCCAAAAATGTATATATCAATTATTTTCTCTTATTATACGTAACAATATACTAAATAATTATATTTATTTTAATTATTATAAACATATTTTTTTTGTCATCAAATTTAATATTTCCTTCAAAATAGATCATATTTTATCACACAAATCGGTAACATATACCATATGTCACATTGGTACCATTATTTAGATGCAGTATAAAAATTTATGAATTAAATATTAAAAAAGATGTCAACTAAAAAATGTATGGACTAAGCATGCATGTATGTCTTGCTTTGTCTTATTAAATAACTTGTGTATACTAATTTTATACTTTTATTACTATATTTAAATGGTTCAAATGAGTTCAAATTCACAAAAATATAGTAAAATAAGGGGTTTATATGTATATAAGTACAATACAAACTTTTAATAACAATTAGTGTTTAATGACTCTTCAATAATATTTTTTAACACAAGATCACATATTTTTAAAAAACTAACACACACTATGTTTAACTGCTGATTTCACAGGGTATCTCCTTCTAATTATGCATTGCAAATGCAAAACCTTGCCAGTGTAGCAATAATTATAGGCAAAAAAACATACTAATATTATATTGCAGTCAAACATGCCCATGCAATCTCTTGAACATATGAAGAGATATTGAACAAGGGACTGGAAAATAATTATGGTCAACAATAAAAAATATTAAAGACTTAAATTCAAATAAAAATTAAATGTTAAAAACTGCAAATATTTTTAAAGCAAAGGCCATGGATAGCCCTCAGCCATGAGAAAAATAAGGAATATAATGTAATTTAAGTTTAATGTCAAATAAGGAATATCATGTGATTAAAGTTTAATGTCAAATCTTGGAGAACATACAAAAATATTTGAATATTGACCAATGCTAGAGCAAAAATTATTCATTACTCCTTACATACAGAAACCAAAACAATTAGAGTTAAAGTAACAATAACTCGGACAATTAACATCACCAATTTACTGCCCATAATTGTTTTTTTATAAAAGTGAACTTAGACCAAAATATAAATGTACACAATAATATATTTGGTACAAGAGTGAAAGTAAATATATTTTATTAGAAACATTTACTAGATCAAAAACTCCAAGTTTTGTATTAATTAAAAATTGTGAAATTAAATATATAAGTCAAAATCATATTAAAAATAATTACTAGTTAATACTAGTGTCAAGTGTTGAAAATAGTGTAAAATAGTGGGCAAGAGTTGTATATTTATCATTGAATTATAAGCAAATTAATAAATGCAGACATTCACTTAAAAATAGATTAGTAACGAATTTCATGTACCAAAATTTAGATGGGAGTTTACACATCATACCTTTCAATTAATATTAATAATAATTAATAATAATAATAATAATAATTAATATTATTGTTAATATTATTAAGAGTAATAGTAAATTTTCTTAGACTTTTTTCAATTTTATTTAAGATTAAAAATTTACGTTAGTTTAATTTCTAAAATTATAATTATAAGCACTAAAATCAATCTATGTAGTTATTTTTAACATGACAAGTAAAGTAAGATGGGAGATAATATTTTTTGACAGTATTCAAATTTTATATGTTACATAAAATATAACTGAAATCAAAATTTAATTCTCTACAAGATATCATGTGTTACTATAATAAAAAGCTTTAGTGGGAATTTAAGTTACAAAAATATAACCTCACTTCCATGATTTCATGTACTGGCCACAAAAATATTGTACAAATAAAGGGAAATAACGAGAAATTCTCTCGTAAGCAAAAATAGCAAGGGAAAGAAAAAAATTACAAAAGCATAAATATAATTTTGTGCAAGAAATTATATATTACCAAAATATGACGTCATGATAAGGTCAAAATACATGTTTTTTTATATAAAATGTAACACCTTCTATAAGTTTTTACTTTCAAAGTAACGCCACAACGGTTACTAAATGTCATGTCAAACATAAGTTACCAAAACATAACTCCTTTTGATGGTTATATATTATAGCAACCAAGCACATGATTAAAAAAATACATACAACTATTTTATAATCATTCCTCTGAAAAAGATGCTTAGAAAGATGCTTTGATCGGAAATGTTAAGAGAGATTATATGGTGAGCCAGGGGAGTCCCTTGAGAGCAAGAAGAAGAAGAAAAGGTTATCATTTTTCTATAAAATATATGTGTATATTTAGTGTTTTTTTTCATACATAAGATGTGCTAAATTGTGTCATGTCATGTATTTTTACACACAAAATGCAATTATATATAAATCTGATAAACAATGAAGAAAATGCTCCGAGTACTTCAAAAGTATGATCTTCAATTTTTTGATTAACATTACTTAAACAAATTTATTGATTTTTAGTAGATTACTCACCAAATAAGTGGTTTTATTGATTTCATTAGACTTTGTGATTTCACTCGTTTTGTGTTTAACTTTGATCTATATTGAAAAATAAATCAATTGAGTGCCAACAATATTAAGTACTTCACATTCTTCTATATAATAAGTCCGTATATTTGTTTAAAATGGTTTTATCAAATGGGTGGCTTATGATTTTATTTTATGGCTCTATTTTGCTAGGCCTAATTGTGCTGACTACTATGAATTTTTTATGATGTGTTGTAGTTAACTTTTGGTTATAGGTCAGCCATGGTGATCCTCGAAACCAAAGGAAAAAAGTTTTTCAAATAGACCGGCTGTGGATGATTGGACGCATATCTTATCACCAAGAGATCTATACAACCAATAAGATTTTAGAACAAATTATGACAATGCTAAGTGTTATGGCATCATGTCAATTGGCGAAGATGACGTACATAAAAGTATTAAATGCATTAAATATAGTGTGTAGTTAATTACCAATCATGTTAATTGGAAACTGAATGACGTTTTCTTTAAATCACAACATGACACAAGTGAAGTTGACACTGTTTGTCCAATTTTCCTATTTTTTTCATAAGGGTTTGTAAAGTTCAGTTATAGAGTATTATATAGATTCTTCTTGACTTCGTGCCCATAACATATTTATATTTTAGTCAAATAAATGTCGCCTAATATTTCTTGTCTTGTATATCGCGATAGGAGTGGGCAGTTTTTCTTTGTGTCATTAATATTATGCTGAGAAGTTTTATGAACTATAGAGAAATGACATTAGTGTTAGATGATATCAGCTTCTCTGATAAGACCATTCATGCAAGCTACTTAAACAGGGGCTAAATGCAACCTGTTTTTCTGTTGCTCCAACTAGGTCAAAACCAATTATTTTACTTAGATAGAGAGTTGTACTTCAACGACATTGATTCTACTAGGCAATAGAATCGTCTCAGAGGCCCTACAACAAGGTAGTGATCACTTTGACCTAGATTTTATAGAATGATGTCCCATCTTAAAGTCAAAATAAATTCTTTCACTTTGATCACTTTGAACTGTCCCATCTTAAATCTTCTCTCCGAGTCTTCGTACAAACCATATAACCTGTATATCCAAATACGAATCCTCACTTCATAATTCTTCTAATGATAATACTCAGATTCCTTTCACAAAACGTTGTTGCCTAGTGCAACGGGTCTGGTTCATAGATAATTAACTTTGATCCACGTTTTTGTATTATATCGTTGATTACATGGTTAAGCTTGCAACAAATTTATCGCTTCGAATATTGCATGTAAATAAAAAATTGTACTTTCACTAGAATATTTTCTTGTATTTAGACAACGTCTTCTTTGTTACTACAATTATCATGTAGAGACAAGTTATTGCAGTTATGACAAAAAGACGTAAATCGGATGAGGTTGATGGGAGAGACTAATACATATCATTGCGTACATGGGAGAGACGAGTACATATCATTGCGTACATTAATATAAAATATGTACTTTATTGTGGTTACCACATGTATGTAATAACCATTCCTTTCACTTATTAAATAACTTGTATATACTCATGTCATACTTTAATTATTAAATTTAAACGGTTCAAATGAGTTCAAATTCACAAAAATATAATAAAATAAGGAGTTTACATGTATATAAGTACAATACCAACTTTTAATAACAATAAATATTGAATGACACATCAATAATATTTAAATGTGAAAAACCACAAATATTTTTAAAGCAAGGGCCATTGATGGCCTCGGCCATGAAAAACAAGGAATATCATGTGCCACACAGCAAAAAATATTCCTTACATACACATGCATAACAATTAGAGTTAAAGTAACAATAAGTGGTTTAATTTAGAACATGCGTGTGCATTGCAGCTTTATAAACCTAGTTATATTAAAATAATGAATAAACATTTCCATTACGATGCCTTATAAAGCTAGTTATATTAAAATAATGAATAAACATATCCATTACAATTAGATTAGAGTTAAAGTAACAATAACTAGTTCAATTTAGAACATGGGTGTGCATTGCACTGTTATAAAGCTAGTTATATTAAAATAATGAATAAACATTACGGCCCATAATTATTTTTTTTAAAAGTGAACCTAGAAAAAAATATAAATGTATACCACAATTCATTTGGTGCAAGTGCCCAAGGTAAATATATTTTATTAGAAACATTTACTAGATCACAAACTCCAAGTTTTGTATTGACTCAAAATTGTGAATTGAAATATATAACTAAAATCATATTACAAAGGCTTACCATGTAATATCCAATCTAAATATGTGTCCAAGTATAAGCAAATCAATGAATTACATGCATGAACGTAGACACTCAATTAAAAATATATTAGTAACAAATTTCATGCACCAAAATTTAGATTCGAGTGTACATGTCATATCTTTCAATTAATAATAATAATAATAATAATAATAAATAATAATAATAATAATATTTAATATTATTGTTAATATTATTAAGAGTAGAAGTAATTCTGCATAGAATTTTTTCAATTTAATATAAAATTAGAAAATTTACATTAGTTAAATTTCTCAAATTATTACTTTAAGTACTAAAATCAATTTGTGTAGTCATTTTTAAGATGAAAAGTAAAGTAATACCGTTTCACTGTATACAAATTCTAGATGTTACATAAAATATAAATGTAATCAAAATTTAATTTTGTACAAAATATTATGTGTTAGTATGATAAAGCTTTAGTGAGAATTTAAGTTACCAAAATGTAACCTCATTTTCATGAATTCATATACTAGCTACCAAAATATTGTACAAATAAATAGAAATCATTTTTTTACAAAAAAATAAAAATATAATTTTGTGCAACAAATTATATATTACCAAAATATGATGTCAACCCTATATTTGTAAATTGTTATTATAAATATTTTAATTATAATTTTATTTATTTTTAAATATTTTAATATTATTCTAAATAAATTTAACTTCAGTTAATTTTATAAATTAAAATTAATAATGTATCTTATAATATACTTATTATATTTTACTTTATGTTTTGATTTCAAAATAATATTTTTTATTTATATTTTTAAATAATTTTGTCTATAGTTGTATCTCATACATTTATTTATCTTTTTAATTATTTCATTTTTCCTAAAATATGATTCTAATAAAAAAATTTGTAATTAAATACTCAATGTGTCTTGTGAATTCAAGTTTTTTTTAATGGAATGTTTGTTTGTTGTAATATCTCATGTAATAATTAATTGATGTAATTTATGTGTACATTATTTAGGTATTTGTTCTTATTATTTGTTCTTTTGTCTTTATAACTTTTTAATATTTGTTTTTGGTTTTTATTTAAAGTAATTACATATAATAAATGATTAGAATGAATTTTTATAAACAAATTACATCTTTATTTCTTGAATTTATTAGGAAAACTATTGTTTTTTTAAAAAAAATAATTTTTTTGTACTTTGAACTCTGTATGTATTAATTAATTGATATAACTTATTTGTACATTTTTTTATATTTTTTTATTTATAAATTTGTTCTTTATGTTTGTTTATTTATATAGCTTTTTGATATTTGTTTAGGATTTTTGTATAAAATAATTACATATTATAAATGAGTAGAATTGGTATAATTGAAAAAACAAAATTTTCATTTCATGAGATTAGTTTTACTTTGAACTTAAGTACTTCAACTTAAACTTGATTGAGGTTGTTTTAGTAATTTGTTTCATTTTTCTTGAAATATTATTTTGTTTTGTTGTACTTTGAACTTCATGTATTAATTAATTGATGTAACTTAATTGTTCATTTTTGTTATTTTTTATTTATGTAATTATTCTTTATATATGTTTGTTTGTTTCTATCATTTTTTTATATTTGTTTATGGGTCCTTTATATTTGTTCGTTTATGTAGTTTTTTTATATTAGTTTAGGGGTTTATTTAAAATAATTACATATTATAAATGATTAGGATGAGTTTTATTGAATAAACCACATTTTTATTTTATGAGTTTATTTGTCAATCTACCTTTTTTTATATAAAAAAAATTAATTAATTTTTTGTACTTTGAACTCCGGTACTTCAACTTAAAGTGTGTGCGAGGAAGATAAATTGTTTTATTTATGAAATGATTATATGGTTTCAAAATGATAATTTTTATTTATATATTCAAATTATTTTGTCTATAGTTTTATCATATACTTTTATTTATCTTTTAGTTATTTCATTCTTTCTAAAATATTATTCTGTTTTGTTGTATTTTGAACTTCTCTGCTTTCTGATTTAATAATTATTTGATGTAACTTTTTTGTACAATTTTTATTTTTATATTTGTTCTTTATATATATTTGTTTGATTTTATAGTTTTTTAATATTTTTTTTGGGTGTTTTATAAATAATTACACATTATAAATGATTAGAATAAATTTTATTGAACAACCTACATTTGTTTTTTTAAAAGAAATAATTGATTTTTTTGTTTTGCTTTGAACTTGAGGGTGAGGACGCTAGCTGTTTTAGTTATGAAATGACCTTATAGACCGTGACCATCAAATCATGTAACAATACCATTTTAAGTGGTTTGCACTAATTATATATATGATATAATTATTAGTTTTATTCATATTTTGAAATATTTTAATATTTTAACTTAAATTAATTGCTCTTTATTGTCGATATTTACTTATTATAAATGTATTAGAAATAATTAGAGTTTATTATGAAAATTAACTTTTTCACCATATATGTAGGGTTGAGTAAGTTTTATATGACACTTGTGAAATGAAATTTTTATGTGTACGATTGAGGGAGTTTTATATGACACATTAAATGAGTGTTAGCCATGACGACCAAACCACACAAACATACCATATTAACTGTCTTACACCAATTATATATAGGATATAATATAATGAAGAAAATGCTCAGTACTTCAAAGGTATGACCATATACAAGAGTACAATATTATTGTACATCAATTCTGTGTTATAAAATATTTGGTTATTACTAAAACAATATTCATATAACCTTTATCCACATAAATCCTTGCATGGATAACTTATTTATTTTTTTCTAAATACCATATGTATGTTAGATGTTGAGGTTTATGATGATTTCCACATTGAGATAAACAGAAGATAAACAGAATGTAAGTAACCGAGATTCAAGCATTGCAGTTTGTTCAGATTTTTGAGGAGACTATTTCTCAGGTTAAGGTTTTTTAGGGTTTTGTGTAAATCTTGTTTATCTGCATAAACCTTATCTCAAACAAACTCACCACCTTATCTGATGAATCAAGTTTAAATATCTCAAGCCTTATCTTTACTTGATTTATTTCTTTCAAACGTACTAACAGATTAGTTTCAAAGATTCATTCAAAATATTTTCAAACAAACTTATCTTCCAACCTTATCTTGTGTTTGAAAATAAATCTGTTAGAACATTGCCTATAAATACAACTCTTCATTTTAGATTTGAAGCTAACACTTTCACGAGAATCTTTCATCATCTGAAATCATTTTCTTGTTTCATACCCGAGATATTCATATCCAGAAAAACAAGAAACTTAGTTTGAGTTGTAAAATTTCATATTACATTCTTGTAACTGAATCGTGTATTATATCACTTGTCCCGGGTTGTGGGAGGTTGATTACAACAGGAAGGCCAAGTAGCTTTGTGCTAGGTAGCTGTGTGCTAGGGAAAGGGTTCTTTCAATTGGGCCAAGTTTGTAATCAAGGAAAGTTTGTAAGTACTTTGTTTTAAGTGGACATAATACATTCTCTACGCTAGTTGGCATGAGGACTTGGATGTAGGCCATAGACTAGGTGTAGGGGCCGAACCAAGTGAAAACTCTTGGTGTTCTGCATTGTTTGATTTCTATATTACTGCATTTATATTTCAGTATTTTACTTTCTGCAGTTAAAAGAGACTGTCCCATACCCTGTCTCATTTGTAAAGGGACTGTCCCATTTGCATAAGAGACTGTCCCATTCGCCTTGACAGTTAGAATATTATTTTATCTATCGAGCCATCGAATTTCATTTGGTATCAGAGCAGGTGCATTTAATTCTCTTTTTAGTGTTTATTTTGCTAGCGATCCATGGCTCAACCAGATAGGTATTCAAACAATTATCCACCACTGCTTCATGGTGCTGAAAACTACAATGACTGGAAGTTTCGGATGAAAATCTTTCTCCAGCGTGATGCATTTGAATGGGATGATGTAGAAAACGGTTTCACAATTCCTATGAAAGAAGGGAAGCCAAAATCTCTCAAGGATCTCTCTCCCGAAGAAGTGAACGCAATGAATTCCAATGCTAAAGCTATGAACTCACTTCTCAATGGCATGGTAGCTACAGAATTAAGAAAAGTTTTAGCATATACTACTGCCAAGCAGATTTGGGATACGATCAAAGTCAGCCACGAAGGTACGTCTAAGGTACGTGAAGTAAAATTAAGTATGTTAATGAGTGACTATGAAGGTTTCAGGTTGTAAAGAGATGAAAGCGTGCGAGATGCTCAAGGGAGGTTTCTGACATTGATGAACTCCATCTCACTTCTGGAAAGGATCATTCCTCAATCTGAGATTAATAGGAAAATCCTCAGAGCAATGCCAAAGAAGTTTGCTCCAAAGGTTACCATTCTGCAGGATTCAACACTGCTTTTGACTATGGATACTCTAACACTGTTCAGTGAATTGGAAGAATTCAAAAATCAGCTACGTAGATATGATGAAGAAGATGAAGCTCCTCGTAAGAAAACTCTTGTACTTAATGCAGATGCAGAATAGTCTCCTGATGATTCTGATGAAGAGATTGCTCTTCTAACAAAGAAGTTTCATAAATTTCTTGCCCAACGGAATGTTTCCAAACGACCTATGAAGTCACAGTTTCCGAAGAAGGACTTCAAATCTAATCCGAGCAAGGAGGTCAAAGTGAATCAAAGCAAGGATACTTGTTTTGAGTGTGGAAAGAAAGGGCACTTCAAAAAGGACTGCTACAAGTTGAAGAACAAAAAGAAGGCATTAATTACCTGGAGTGATGATGAATCTGATGTGGAGATTGATTCAGAAGATGAAGTTGCTCAACTTTGTTTTTGCTGGACTAGAGGACAACTCCAGTGATAATGATGAGGTACAGAATATTACGTATAATTCAAATATATCTTCATCTATTTTAAATTTGCAGGTCCAGGTTAAGAAGTTGAAAGAAAAGAATGCTTATTTAAAGCAAGCTTTAAGTGAAGTTCTTAGTGAAATGGATGACCCCATGAAGGAAGAAGCCCTAGTTGCTGAGAACAAATCATTGTTTGAAAGGGTTTCAAAACTTACTGAAGAAAATCAATATCTCAAAAATGAGATTGAAATGAAGGATGTATGCCTTGAAGCCTTGAAGAAAGAATCAATATCTGTTGATCCAGAAACCGTTAAAGAAGACAGTGCTCCTGATCCCCTGGTTCCTGAATTAAAGCAGAAAGTCGAACAGCTTGAAAAGGATTTAGCTAAATGTTTCCATGGAGAAGGAACTTTGAATGCTCTTCTTGGAGAACAAAAATCCTCTCTTGATAAAGGAGGTTTAGGTTGTGAATCAATCAAGAAACGTGCATTTCAAGGGGGGTATAAGCGAGCTCCTATGAAATATAAGATGCCTTATGAGAAATGTCGAGATTGTGGCAAAGCTGGCCACCCTACATCTGAATCTAGATTATGTGGTATCAAGGGCCACTTCTCTAACTCATCTTATAAATCGTCTACTAGATATAAATCTGCTAATACTTATGTTAATATTATTCAGATGTGGATTAAGAAATCAGATAGACATTTATATAAGATTTGTGATACTAACCAACCAGGACCCAAGGTTAAGTGGGTACCTAAGACATAAAGCAATTCTTGCAGGTTTGTTTGAAGGTCCATGTTCCGCGAAATAAATGGATCATCGACAGTGGTTGTTCACGTCACATGACAGGTGATAAATCCAAGTTTCTATCTCTAGTTGCCAAGGAAGTTGGCTTAGTTACTCTTGGAGATTCAAACACCGTCAGAATTATTGGAAAAGGCACCATTGATAATGACAGGTTTGCCATTTTTAATGTTCGTTTAGTTGATGGTTTGAAATATAATCTCATTAGTGTAAGTCAACTTACTGATGCTGGTCATAAGGTTAAGTTCGATAAAGATGTATGTTATATTGGTACTAAGACTAACGAGTTTGCTTTAGTTGCCAAAAGAAAAGGAAATATTTTCGTATTAGATTTTGATGAACAGCAGGAGAAAATTTGTCTTGCTACTGTTCAAGATCAGCAGAATCTTTGGCATCGACGTCTAGGACATGTTCACATGGATCTTCTTCGGAAGATATCCTCTCATAATTTGGTTCGAGGTCTACCAAAGCTGAAGTACAAGAAAATAGAACCTTGCACAGCTTGCCAGCTTGGAAAATAGGTGAAAACTTCCTTTACTGCTAAGAATAAAGTATCAACTTCTGTTCCTTTGCAGCTTCTTCATTTAGATATTTTCAGTCCAGAAAGGTATGTAAGTTTGGGAGGTAAGAATTATGCTTTTGTTATAGTTGATGATTATTCTCGTTTTACTTGGGTATTATTTTTACGAACTAAGGATGAAGCTTTTGTTGAGTTTAAGGATCCTATTACTAACCTTGAGACTAAGTATTCATTTAAGCTCAAGACTATTCGTAGTGATCATGGAGGTGAATTCGAGAAGGATTTCATAACCTTCTGTAAATCGAGAGGAATCACTCATGAATTCTCAGCTCCTCGAACTCCTCAGCAGAACGGAGTAGTAGAACGCAAGATCAGGACTTTACAGGAAACTGCCAGAACTCTACTGCATGAGAGTAAGCTTCCAAGAAAATTTTGGGCTTAAGCGGTACACACTTCCTGTTATGTTTTAAATAGAGTACTTATTCGTCCTATTTTGCTTAAAACACCGTATGAATTGCTTAAGAAAAGGACTCCTAACATTAGTTATTTTCGAGTTTTTGGTTCCAAGTGTTTTATTTTAGATACTCAAAATAATCGAGGCAAGTTCGATGCGAAATCTACGGAAGGAATCTTTTTGGGATATTCTACTACAAGCAAAGCTTATCGTGTTTATAAATCTATCAAGAACAAAGTAGAAGAATCCATCAATATTACGTTCAATGAATCCTCAAGGAATATATCTCAAATTGATGAAGACACTGCGGATCTATCGTCTCATTCCCAAATGAGACAGTCTCATTCTGAAAAGAGTCAGTCTCATTCTGACAAATCAAACAGTCAAGACTCTCCAGGTCCATCTCAGTCTTCTGATAATTCTGCAGGATCTACTCAAGCTTCAGGACTGTGAAGAACCATCCACCAGATAATCTTCTCACTGATTTAGATCAAGGGATTTCTACTCGAAGCAGACTTCATAATCTATGTGCATTCTGTGCTTTTGTTGCTAAATTTGAACCAAAGAATGCTCAAGAAGCAGTTGCAGACGAACACTGGTCTGTGGCAATGCAGGAGGAATTGAACCAGTTCGAGCGTTGTGATGTTTGGGAACTCGTCCCACCTCCTCAGGATGCCAAGATCATTGGTACTCGTTGGGTTTTCAAGAATAAGAAGGATGGAGATGGCAACATTATTCGAAATAAAGCTCGTTTGGTTGCTCAGGGATACAATCAGCAGGAAGGAATCGATTACGACGAGACATATGCTCCAGTAGCTCGTTTAGAAGCTATTCGAATCCTAATGGCCTTTGCAGCTCACAAGAAGTTCAAGCTCTATCAGATGGACGTCAAAAGTGAATTTCTAAATGGCTATCTCAAGGAAGAAGTCTACGTGAAGCAGCCTCCAGGTTTTATTCACGAAAAGTACCCTAACTATGTTTACAAGCTCAAGAAATCTGTCTATGGATTGAGACAGTCGCCTCGTTGTTGGTACGAGCGTCTCAGTCAGTTTCTTGTGAACAATGGTTTTATTCGTGGTACACTCGATCCAACTCTCTTTATTTTTCCTAAACATGATAACTTTCTTTTAGTACAAGTTTATGTTGATGATATAGTATTTGGATCTTCTAACGAATCTTTGTGTAAGTGGTTTTCTGATTGCATGCATAAGGAATTCGATATGAGTTTGATGGGTGAATTGCAGTACTTTCTAGGTTTGCAAATTAATCAGTCTAATGCAGTAATATTTATTCACCAAGGCAAGTACATAAAGGATTTACTCAAAAGGTTTGCACTTGATCATGTCACACCTAAATCAACTCCGATGAGTACTTCAGTTAAGCTTACAAAGGATGAACAAGGTACACCTGTAGATGTCACTAAATTTCGAGGTATGATTGGTTCATTGTTATATTTAACTGCCTCACGACCTGACATTATGTATAGTGTATGCTTGTGTGCTCGTTTTCAATCTCAACCTAAAGAAACTCATTTGAATGCCGTTAAACGTATTTTTAAATATTTGAAAGGTACGAGTGACTTGGGATTATTTTATCCAAGCTCCTCTTCCTTTGACTTAATCGGTTTTTCAGATGCTGACTATGCAGGGTCACAGATTGATAGAAAAAGCACAAGTGGTGCTTGTGAATTTTTAGGAGATTGTTTAGTTGCATGGTATAGTAAAAAGCAAACTTCAGTAGCTCTTTCTATCGCTGAAGGAGAGTACATTGCAGCTGGAAGTTGCTGTGCTTAAATTTTGTGGATGCAACAAACATTGCAGGATTTTTGTATTTCTTACTCAAATATTCCTATTTATTGTGATAATACTTATGTAATTAATATCTCTAAAAATCCTGTTATGCATTCTCGTACTAAGCATATTGATGTTCGTCACCATTTTCTACGAGATAATGTTTCTAAAGGTAATATTGAGCTTATTTATATTTCTACTGAGAAACAGCGTGCAGATATCTTCACTAAGCCTTTAGCTGAAGATAGATTTTGTAAAATGCGTCGCGAATTAGGTATGTGTTCTCTGTAATTTATTACATGATTTATGTGATTAAATGTGAATTACGTCGTAATACTTAAATATTTGTTGAGCATTTATTGTTTGTTTTTGAAATTAGGTTTCGTGTTAATTATACCTTGTACTCATGTTTATGAATTTGTGTTTCATTTTTTTTTTTTTATTTGTCCGTGTGTTTATGCGTGTATATAGCATTAGATTTTTTAAATCTTTTGATTAGACTTTTCATATCCTTGAAACTCGTGCATGTATTACTCTTTCAGTACATAACTTCTGTCATGCATCTCTTCTACTTCTTTTCAATCTCTATTTCTTCAATTCTCACTTTTTATTTAAACTAATCTTCTTAACCCTTTCAGTTTCCTATTCACCTTCTCTCTCTTTATCACAATCAAAAACCTTTTCTCCATTTCTTTTCTACTTTCTCACCTCTATCCATGGCACACAAATCTACCCCTTTCACCCGTTCTCGATCTACCGCTCAACATACCCCAACTAATACGGCTTCATGTTCCAAGCGTCAACGGGTCGATAATTTTGAACCGGAAGTATCAAGCGGAACGACTGATAGTTCTTTTGAGCGACATGCAAAGGAGACTACTTCGACGAAAGTGATGTCAAAGTTGATTTTGAAGGAACTCCTGTGTGATCTGGATCTTCTGAAGAAAATCGGTATTGTGGGTTTGTTTGATTCAGTTGGTTGTTCGTCATTGTTGTCACCCCCGGAGATAATTTATCCCGAGTTAGTGAAAGAATTCTACGCCAAGCTACGTATTTTGGATGGAAATATTATGTTTTCAGAAGTCCAAGGGAATCCTGTTTATTTTAAGGCCGATCTTCTGGCACGGCTTACTGGTGTTTCTGACAAGGGAGTTTGTCCGTCGACAACTCATCAAGCGTTTCAAGACATTCCTGGTCTCCAATACGAGGAACAGCTCAAGGTCATTCTTGGAGACAATTTTATTTCGGTGTCAGTCAAACCTTCGGTAAATGATTTAACCCCAGTTTCTCTTATTTTGTTTCGTTTATTTCATACAAATGTTATGCCTCGTAAATCTGGTCGTGATAGAGTCACTTTCCAAGATTGTATTCTTATGTCTGTTTTTGTTAAAAAGATTCAGTGCAATGTTGCTTCCTTGATTATATCCAATATGGGTCACTGTGCCAAGCATGGCTTTATGCATTTACCATACCCTGGTCTTTTGTCTCGAGTATTTGAATATTTTTGTGCCTTGACCCCTGCTTCTGTGTCTGATAAGATTTCTGTAGTTTTTGACTTGTCAGTATTAACCTTAAATGGTTTAATTGTCTCTGAGTCCAATGAGTTAGTTTTTGATGATGCTTCTAGGAATGTTGGTGGTATTCCTAAGTCTCCTAATTATGCCTCAGACCCCTTTAATCAGCCTACCAATACTCTTCTTAATTCTCTGTTGACCAAATTAAATGAAAATTCTGCTGCTTTGGCTAATCTTAATCAGCATTTTGCTTCAGTCAAATCCCTTGGGTCACTAACTTCTGAAGTTAGTATTTTAAATGCTTCTTTTGAGTTGTTTAGGAAGTATGTATGTTTATCTTTGGATGATATCAATAACAAACTCTCTGTATTGCATACTTCTGATGTCAAGTTGTCTAAGACCATAGATTTTGAGTTTGGGACTCTGCAGGAAGGGATGGTTTCCTCTGCTAAGGCATGGGAAAAAGAGTTTGTTAAGTTGTTTTTTAAGCTTGGGTCAGAGACTAAGTTTTTATCTCAGCAGTTGTCAGCCATGCAAGACAAGAGCAAGATGTATTGGCACAAGAAACGAGACTGGATTGGAGATTGTACTTTAGAAGAAATCACTGCTCCTCTGCCACTCCCTGCCATTCATCCACCTTCAGTTTTTGGTATGACCAGAGAAGAATACAAGGCTAAGATATTTGACTGGCTTCGTGAAAGGGACGGAAAGGCACCAGCTAAAGATGCTTTTGACAAGCTCTTTTCAGAGTATGGCTCAGCTCCGGTGTTTCCTTCATCCCAGAACAGAGCTTCTGGTTCTGGCAAGGGCAAAGCTCCAGTTAATGTTGATGACGATTCCGATTAAGGACCCTTTTATGATGAAGGGGGAGAAATTATGATGTTTTTAAGATGTTTGTTTCTTTTTGGTTTTTCAGACTATGTTTTTGCTGGGTGTGTTGGTGTTTGAACTTAGTTTTTGATGGATGGTGTCTGTGTGTGTTTAACTGATATATTTCCTGGATTAAATTGATTATGCGTTTTTGTTTTTAACAACTGGACATCCTGGTTTATGGATGGGTTGTTATGTGTTGTTATGTGTTAAATATATATCTCGTGTTTGAGACTGTCTCTTTTATACAAATTGATCTCGTGTCTCATTCAGTCTTTAGTTGTCTCATTCTCATATTGATTGCAAACTGCAATATATTCTGTTAGTTCTAACTTTGTTTTACAGGCCTTTAGTGTTTTTGATAGGGGGAGCATTTATGCTTTCTTTGTCATCATCATAAAAGGGGGAGAATGTTAGATGTTCAGGTTTATGATGATTTCCAGATTGCAGATAAACAGAAGATAAACAGAATGCAAGTAACCGAGATTCAAGTATTGCAGTTTTTTCAGATTTTCCAGGAGACTATTTCTCAGGTTTAAGTTTGTTAGGGTTTTGTGTAAATCTTGTTTATCTAGATAAACCTTATCTCAAACAAAATCACCACCTTATCTTATGAATCAACTTTAAATATCTCAAGCCTTATCTTTACTTGATTTATTTCTTTCAAACGTACTAACAGATTAGTTTCAAAGATTCATTCAAAATATTTTCAAAAAAACTTATCTTCCAACCTTATCTTGTGTTTGAAAATAAATCTGTTAGAACATTGCCTATAAATACAACTCTTTATTTCAGATTTGAAGCTAACACTTTCACGAGAATCTTTCATCATCTGAAATCATTTTCTTGTTTCATACCCGAGATATTCATATCCAGAAAAACAAGAAACTTAGTTTGAGTTGTAAAATTTCATATTATATTCTTGTAACTGAATCGTGTATTATATCACTTGTCCCGGGTTGTGGGAGGTTGATTACAACAGGAAGGCCAAGTAGCTTTGTGCTAGGTAGCTGTGTGCTAGGAAAGGGTTCTTTCAAGTGGGCCAAGTTTGTAATCAAGGAATGTTTGTAAGTACTTTGTTTTAAGTGGATATAATACATTCTCTATGCTAGTTGGCATGGGGACTTGGATATAGGCCATAGACTAGGTGTAGGGGCCGAACCAAGTGAAAACTCTTGGTGTTCTACATTGTTTGATTTCTTTATTACTGCATTTATATTTCAGTATTTTACTTTCTGCAGTTAAAAGAGACTGTCCCATACCCTGTCTCATTTGTAAAGGGACTGTCCCATTTGCATAAGAGACTGTCCCATTCGCCTTGACAGTTAGAATATTATTTTATCTATCGAGCCATCGAATTTCAATGTAAACTTAGGAAAATAGGTTATATAGTGGCAAAAAATGTTGAAATATATGTAATTATTTCAAATTAACACAAAGGCCTAGTAAACTTTTGATAATTATGAAATACATGTGATAAGTATGTCTTGCAAAATGGTTACATATAATTTAACTTAGACCAATGTAATTTTCAATTTAACATATTACATAAAATTAAAATTTTGGATCTTCAATTTTTTGATTAACATAGCTTAGAAGTATACATTGATATTTAGTAGATTACTCACCAAATAACAGGTTTTTTATTGATTTCATTAGACTTTATGATTTGACTCGTTTTGTGTTTAACTTTGATATATATTTGAAAAATAAATCAATTGAGTGCCAACAGTAGTAAGTACTTCACAGTCTTCTCTATAATAAGTTCTTATTTTTGTTTAAGATGGTTTTATGATATGGGTGGGTTATGGTTTTATTTTATAGCTCTATTTTGCTAGGCCTGATTGTGCTCACAACTATAAATTTTTTGTGAGGTGGTGTAGTTAACTTCTCGTTGTAGGTCATGGTTGTAGGTCAGCCGTAGTGATCCTCGAAACCAAAGGACCAAAAGATTTTCAAATAGAACCGGTGTGGATGATTGGACGCAGATCTTATCATCGAGAGATGAATACAACCAAGAAGGGTTTAGAAGATATTATGACAATGCTAAGTTTTCTCGCATCAAGTAAAAGTAAAAAATTGCAATAAATGACTAGGTTAATAACCATCTCATTATGCAATGTCCTCATGCAAATTTTATCAAAAGTCCTGACTAATTGGTTGAGATCTTGTTTGAATTCAATTATCTCGGATAACTAAAGTGCTTTTGTATACGATCGGTTATTAACAAATAATGTTTTGATAGATTATGAAAAAAATTATTACATTCTTAAAAAAACATGGGAAAATCTAGGAATTACATGATTTAAAATTAATTTTTCAAAAGCATATGATATGGTTGAGTGGAGTTTCATCAAAAAAATGATTATAAAGTTGGGGTTTTATCAAAGATGGATCAACAAAGTCAAGACTTTTGTTCCAAGTGTTTCTTCAAGGATTCTTACCTACAATCTTATATGTATTTTAAGTGTATAATATATAAAACTGAGAAAAAATGTAAACACACAGTATATGGACGTGACACAGTTTAATAATGACTCTAATCAAAGATAGAAAGACCTACAAACGTTAAAATGCTAGAAAGTAGGAACAGAAAAGGAAAACTCCAGGAGCACTACTACCACTAGACTCGATCCTATAAAAACTCAACTGCTAGCACGACTCAGTCTCACACGACCAGTTCAATGGCTAAGACTTTCAGATAAACTAAAACAGATAATTTATTAACAACAAAATTCATATTAAAAGCTAACATTCTCCCCATAATCTGAATTATGTTACACCAGATTCTTGACTCCCAACAAGCTCCGCATTCTTTCAAAGACCCATAAGTAATCACCCTTCAGAGCTACTCTATTTCCCCTTTCAGACATTTTCCCCAAGCTGATAATATTACTACAAAGACTTTGAATATAATATACCTCATGTAAGATACGCTCCTCCCCGTTCTTGCACCTGAGAGTGATTGAACCTTTTCTTTTAATTTACACCATCGAGCCATCTCCAAAGCGTACCATGCCACTAATTCCTTCATTTAGTTCAGAAAACTTCGACTTGTATCCTGTCATATGATTACTTACACCATTATCAAGATATCATATAATGGACTCCGCTTATTTTTTTTATCACAGTTGGTCGAGAGTGCATGAATTACCTGTTTTTCTTTAAGCAACATTATATCTCCTTCTTCTTTGTCACATTTGGCCAATAACAAAGCCGTTTCTTCGTCCTCCACTTGTGTAATATTCACCTCCTGCCTTTGCTCTCTGTGCTTCTTCGGTTTCTACCCACGGCTGCGAAGTGTCCATATATCCCATAATTATAACATTGAACTCTGCTTTTGTCTCGAGCTCCTCCTGTTTCATTGTCATTTCTGTTCGCTCTCTACCACTCCTCCTTGGTAAGTGACAACTTCTTGTCTTCACTTTCACTACTGATCCATTCATCTATGGTACGGAGTAGTTGACTCCCATTTGCTTCAGTTTTTCCTTTCAATCTTTCTTCATGTGCTTTCAGAGAAGCAGCCGCTTCTTCCACCATCATCTTGTCCAAATCCCTGAATTGTTCAATAGTGGACGTGATCTGAAGGAATTTTGGTGGCACTGATCTAAGTAATTTTTCTACTACATAAGATTCAGACACTTCTTCTCCCAATACCCTTATATTGGTTACCAGCCCATTTAGCCTCATAAAAAAGTCATCTATTAGCTCACTTTATTTCATACTAAGTGATTCAAAATTTGCCTTCATCGTTGTATCATGGCCGTCTTGACACGATCAACTCCTTGACATATTATTTCGAGTGCATCTCATGCCTCCTTGGATGTCTTTTTTGCTGCGAGAGAGTGCAACATTTCTTCTGGTATAACATGGTATATCATAGCCAAAGCTCCCTTATCCACTCTATCGTCGATTGCTATACTGGGATCGCTAGGTTCCACTGCATCCCACACCCCATGCGCTAGCATGAACACCATCATTTTTATCGCCTAACCTGTGTAATTTTCCTTTTTCAGCGTTGGGTAATTCAGTCCAAACGAGCCATTCTTCACTTTGCTTGTCTCTGACGTTGTCATCGTTGGCATGTACTTTAGCATTCACCTTGCACCACTCTCTGATACCAAATCTAGGATTCTTACCTGCAATCTTATATGTATTTAAAGTGTATAATATATAAAACTGAGAAAAGAATGTAAACACACATTATATGCACGTCCAAGACACACAGTTTATTAATGACTCTGATCAAAGATATAAAGACTTACAAACGTTAAAATGCTAGAAAGTTGGAACAGAAAAGGAAAACTCTCGGAGCACTACTACCACTACACTCGATCCTATAAAAATCAACTGCTAGCACGACTCGGTCTCACACGACCAATTCAATGGCTAAGACTTTCAGACAAACTAAAACAGATAATTTATTTATAACAAAATTCAGATTAAAAGCTAATATTTCTCACAGCTTCTTGTAAAATGGTGAGGTTTTTGGAGAGATTATTCCTCAACTGCGACTCCAACAAGGGGATCCTATTTTTCCTTGTATTTTTATGTGTAGAAGGGTTGAGTAAGGAAAAACGAGGATGTGGGATTGATTCATGAGTGTGTTATTGCTCGAGATGCTCACCCTATATCTCACCTTTTGTTCCTAAATGACTCTTACTTTTTCTTTGATGCATTAGAGGTGGACGCCTTCACTATAAAGAGATTATGTGTAGGTATGAACTTTTGTCACGCAAAACTGCTGTCAATTTTAACAAGTTCATCATTGGTTTTACTCTAAATACGGGAATAGAGGTAGCAAAGATTACACTTTAATAAAATAAGATAATAATTCTAAAGAGTAATCAATAAATTTAACAAATATTTTTATTTTTTAAAAGAGAGAGAAGATAGAACATTCACATCAGAAGGTAAGCAAAGACTACAAAAATGTGTCTATTTATAAATTTGACTAACAAGATAAATAAGGAAAATTTAAAATCTAAACAGCCCTATAAAATGATTATGGATTGGTACTCATAATTTCAAACATTAAAAACAAACAATAAAGAGATTCATATGAAGAGGTGTAGATGGTATAAAAGAATAATAATTTGCCAATGGATGAGTAGGGAAAAAAGAGATAATTTTAACATAAGGGAATAGGACAAGAATTCACACCAGGGGATACACACAAAAAACTTTAACTAAAAGGGTAACAATTTATAATTCTATGCACCATTACCTTTAAAAAATATATAATAATTAAAAAAGAGAGGGTAAAGAATAAGAAATTACTAATGAAGAACTAAAAACATATGGGCAATATGTGCAACAATTGTACCCCTTTGTATAAGAAGCTAAAGAACAAATTAATAATTATATGTTTGGGGAGAAGTTAGCCAAATATACTGGTGAAGCATATCCATGATCACATGTAGTTTATACAACTAAGATAAGCTATTAGTAAAATTGAACAAATGTAATATTTACTCACCATAGAAATGATAGTAAGATTTATTAATAAATAAAAATACATACTATTATTATTTCACAGTAACTATAACTTTATTTGCATAACTAATTAATAGAAGTTACATGTGTGCTGCTTTATAAAGAAAAGCCATTATCACATCTAATTTAAAATAACTATCCCTTAACAAGAAATACATGAATACATGACTAATAATTTAGTTAACTAATAGTATAATACACACATTTTTGTATAGAAACTTGTCAATAAATTTCTGGCTTTTATCCATTTGAGTCAACTATTAATGGTAATTTGTTATTATGCATCTCATAGTTATATTACTTTTAAATTATTATTATATAACCAAATTCAATAATCAATAATTAAATTCAATAATTATTACTGCCCATAATTGTTTTTTTATAAAAGTGAACTTAGACCAAAATATAAATGTACACACTAATTCATTTGGTACAAGAATGCAAAGTAAATATATTTTATTAGAAACATTTACTAGATCAAAAACTTCAAGTTTTATATTAATTAAAAATTGTGAAATTAAATATATAAGTAAAAATCATATTAAAAATACTTACTAGTTAATACTAGTGTCAAGTGTTGAAAATAGTTTAAAAATAGTGGGCAAGAGTTGTATATTTATCATTGAATTATAAGCAAATCAATGAATGCACACATTCACTTAAAAATAAATTAGTAACGAATTTCATGTACCAAAATTTAGATTGGAGTTTAAAGGTAATACATTTCAATTAATATTAATAACAATTAATAACAATTAATAATAATAATAATAATTATTATTAATATTATTGTTAATATTATTAAGATTAGAAGTAATTCATCTTAGACATTTTTCAATTTTATATAAGATTAAAAATTTAAGTTAGTTTAATTTCTAAATTTATAAGTGTAAGCACTAAAATCAATCTATGTAGTTATTTTTAAGATGACAGGTAAAGTAAGATGGGAGATAATATATTTTGAGAGTATTCAAATTTTATATGTTACATAAAATATAAATGTAATCAAAATTTAATTCTCTACAAGATATGATGTGTTAGTATAATAAAATGCTTTAGTGGGAATTTAAGTTACAAAAATGTAACCTCACTTTCAGGATTTCATATACTAGCCATAAAAATATTTGTATAAATAAAGGGAAATAAAGAGTAATTCTCTGGTGAGCAAAAAAGAGCAGGGGAAAGAAAATAAAATTATAAAAGCATAACTATAATTTTGTGCAAGAAATTATATATTACCAAAATATGATGCCATGATAAGGTCAAAATACATGTTTTTTATATAAAATGTAAGGCCTTCTATAAGTTTTTACTTTCAAAGTAACGCCACAACCCTTACTAAATGTAATGTCAAACATAAGTTACCAAAACATAACTCTTTTTTGATGGTTATATATAATAGCAAACAAGCACATGATTAAAAAACTACATACAACTATTTTGTAATCATTCCTCTGAGAAAGATGCTTAGAAAGATGCTTTGATAGGAAATGTTAACAGAGATTATTTGGTGAGTAAGCCGAGACCCTTGAGAGCAAGAAGAAGAAAAGGTTATCATCTTTATGTAAAATATATGTTTATATTTATTATTCTTTTTCATCTATAAGATATGCTAAATTGTGTCATGTCATGTATTTTTACACAGAAAATGCAATTATATATAAATCTGATAAACAATGAAGAAAATGCTCCGAGTACTTCAAAGGTATGATCTTCAATTTTTTGATTAACATAACTTAAACAAATATATTGATTTTTAATAGATTACTCACCAAATAACTCACCAAATAAGTGGTTTTATTGATTTCATTAGACTTTGTGATTTGACACGTTTTGTGTTTAACTTTGATCTATATTGAAAAATAAATCAATTGAGTGCCAACAATAATAAGTACTTCACATTCTTCTCCATCATAAGTCCGTATATTTGTTTAAAATGGTTTTATCATATAGGTGGCTTATGATTTTATTTTGTGGCTCTATTTTGCTAGGCCTAACTGTGCTGACTACTATGAATTTTTTATGATATGTTGTAGTTAACTTTTGGTTATAGGTCAGCCATGGTGATCCTCGAAACCAAAGGAAAAAAGTATTTTAAATAGACCTCGATGATTGGACGCAAATCTTATCACCAAGAGATTAATACAACCAATAAGATTTTAGAACAAATTATGACAATGCTAAGTTTTATGGCATTATGTCAATTGGTAAAGATGACATACATAAAAGAATTAATTGCATTAAATATAGTGTCTAGTTAACTACCAATCATGTTAATTGGAAACTGAATGACATTTTCTTTAAATCACAACATGACACAAGTGAAGCTGACACTTTTTGTCCAATTTTCCTATTTTTTTATAAGGGTTTGTAAAGTTCAGTTACAGAGTATTATATAGATTCTTCTTGACTTCGTGCCCATAACATATTTATATTTTAGTCATATAAATGTCGCCTAATATTACTTTTCTTGTATATCGGGATAGGAATGGGCAGTTTTTCTTTATGTCATTAATATTATGTCACTTTTAAGATTTATCATGATAATTTCTGATACTTGTGGATATTAATATTGCATATCTTCTCACATTAGACTCCAGCAAGATTTAGAAATGCTGAGAAGTTTTATGAACTATAGAGAAATGACATTAGTGTTGGATTATATCAACTTCTGTGATAAGACCATTCATGCAAGCTACTTAAATAGAGGTTAAATGCAACCTGTTTTTATGTTGCTCCAACTAGGTCAAAACTAATTCTTTTACTTAGATACAGAGTTGTACTTCAACGACATTGATTTTACTAGGCAATCACTTTGACCTAGATTTTATAGAACGTCGTCCCATCTTAAAGTCAAAACAAATTCTTTTACTTTGATCACTTTGAACTGTCCCATCTTAAAGTCTTCTTTCAGAGTCTTCATACAAACCATATAACCTGCATATCCAGATACGAATCCTCACTTCATAATTCTTCTAATGATAATATTCAGATTTCTTTCACGAAACGATGTTGCCTAGTGCAACGGGGCTGGTTCATAGACGATTAAATTTGATCCAGGTTTTTGTATTATATCCTTGAGTACATTGTTAAACTTGCAACAACTTTATTGTTTCAAACATTGCATGTAAATAACGAATTGTACTTTCACTAGAATATTTTCGTGTTTTCAAACAACATCTTTATTGTTACTACAATTATCATCTAGAGTTATGACAAAAAGATGTAAATGGGATGAGGTTGATGGGAGAGATAAATAAATATCATTGTGTACATGGGAGAGACGAGTACATATCATTGCGTACATTAATATTAAATATATACTTTTTTGTGGTTACCACATTTGGTGGTTATTATTAGGGCAATAAACTAATAAAAAGTTTACTAGGTCAAGATATATCCAAAAATGTATATATCAATTATTTTCGCTTATTATAAGTGGCAATATATCTAATAAATATCCATATTTTAATTATTATAAAAATATTGTTGGTTGTCATCAAATCCAATATTTTTCTTCAAAACCTATCAATGATATTTGATCAAACAATTAGCTAAAATATACCATATGTCACATCAGTACCATTATTTAGATGCAACATAAAAATTAAAGAATTAAATATTAAAAAAGATGCCAACTAAAAAATGTATGCATTAAGCATGCATGTATGTCATAACCATTCTTTCACTTATTAAATAACTTGTATATACTCATGGCATACTTTAATTATTAAATTTAAACGGTTCAAATGAGTTCAAATTCACAATAATATAATAAAATAAGGAGTTTACATGTATATAAGTACAATACGAACTTTTAATAACAATAAATATTGAATGACACATCAATAATATTTAAATGTGAAAAACCACAAATATTTTTAAAGCAACTGACATTGATGGCCTCGGCCATGAAAAACAAGGAATATCATGTGCCACGCAGCAAAAAATATTCCTTACATAAGATTCATAACAATTAGAGTTAAAGTAACAATAAGTGGTTCAATTTAGAACATGCGTGTACATGGCAGCTTTATAAAGCTAGTTATATTAAAATAATGAATAAACATGTCCATTATAATTAGATTAGAGCGGCCTTATAAAGCTAGTTATATTAAAATAATGGGTAAACATGTCCATTACAATTAGATTAGAGTTAAAGTAACAATAACGTGTTCAATTTAGAACATGAGTGTGCATTGCACCGTTATAAAGCTAGTTATATTAAAATAATGAATAAACATGTCCAGTACAATTACCATCACCAATTTACTGCCCATAATTATTTTTTTTAAAGTGAACCTAGACAAAAATATAAATGTATACCACAATTCATTTGGTGCAAGTGCCCAAGGTAAATATATTTTATTAGAAACATTTACTAGATCACAAACTCCAAGTTTTGTATTGATACAAAATTGTGAAATGAAATATATAACTAAAATCATATTAAAAATGCTTACAAGATAATATCCAATCTAAATACTAGTGTCCATGTATAAACAAATCAATGAATTACATGCATGAAGGTAGACACTCACTTAAAAATAGATTAGTAACAAATTTCATGTACCAAAATTTAGATTCGAGTTTATATGTCATATCTTTCAATTAATATTAATAATAATAATAATAATAATAATAATAATAATAATAATAATAATAATAATTAATATTATTGTGAATATTATTAAGAGTAGAAGTAATTCTGCAAAGAATTTTTTCAATTTAATATAAAATTAAAAAATTTACATTAGTTAAATTTCTAAAATTATTACTTTAAGTACTAAAATCAATTTGTGTAGTCATTTTTAAGATGAAAAGTAAAGTAAGACCCCACATAATATTGTTTCACTATATACAAATTTTAGATGTTACATAAAATATAAATGTAATCAAAATTTAATTTTGTATAAGATATTATGTGTTAGTATGATTAAACGCTTTAGTGAGAATTTAAGTTACCAAAATGTAACCTCATTTTCATGAATTCATATACTAGCTGCCAAAATATTGTACAAATAAATAGAAATCATGTTTTTACAAAAAAAATATAATTGTGTGCAAGAAATTATATATTATAAAAATATGATGTAATGATAAGGTCAATATATATATTTTTTATATAAAACTTAAGGCCTTCTACAGGTTTTTACTTTCAAAGTAATGCCCGAATAATTGTTACTAAATGTCATATCAAAAATAAGTTACCAACACATAAACTTTTTTGATGGTTATATTCCACCAAGCACATGATTAAAAAACTGCATTCAACCCTTTAGTAATCATACTTCTCAGAAAGATGCTTAGAAAGATGTTTTAATGGGAAATGTTAACAGAGATTATTTGGTGAGCCAGAAGAAGAAGAAAAGGTTATCATCTTTAAAAATATATGTGTGTTTACATTTAGTGTTTTTTTCATGGCTAAATTATGTCATATTATGCAATTATAAATTTGATAAACAACAAGCTTTATACCTGTGCCGGCTATTTGTAAATTGTTATTATCAATATTTTAATTTTAATTTTATTTATTTTTAAATAATTTAATATTATTCTTATTAAATTTAACTTTAGTTAATTTTATAAATTAAAATTAATAATGTATCTTATAATATACGTATTATATTTTACTTTATGTTTTGATTTCAAAATAAAAAAATTTATTAATATTTTTAAATAAGTTTGTCTATAGTTGTATCTCATATATTTATTTATCTTTTTAATTATTTCATTTTTCCTAAAATATAATCTTAATAAAAACCAAAAGGAACAAACGATTTTCAAATAGAACGGGTGTGGATGATTCGACGCAGATCTTATCACCAAGAGATGAATACAACCAAGAAGGTTTTAGAAGAAATTATGACAATGCTGAGTTTGCCGCCATCAAGTAAAAGTAAAAAATTGCAATAAATGACTAGGTTAATAACCATCTCATTACGCAATGTCCTCATGTAAATTTTATCAAAAGTCCTGACTAATTGGTTGAAATCTTGTTAGAATTCAATTATCTCGAATAAGCAAAGTGCTTTTGTATACGATCGGTTATTAACGGATAATATTTTGATAGAATATGAAAAAAATCATTACATTCTTAGAAAAACATAGGGAAATCTTGGAATTACATGATTTAAAATTAATTTTTTAAAAGCATATGATATGGTTGAGTGGAGTTTCATCAAAAAAAATGATTATTAAGTTCGGGTTTTATCAAAGATGGATCAACAAAGTCAAGACTTTTGTTGCAAGTGTTTCTTCAAGGATTCTTACCTGCAATCTTATATGTATTTTAAGTGTATAATGTATAAAACTGAGAAAAAATGTAAACACACAGTGTATGCACGTCCAAGACCCACAGTTTATTAATGACTCTAATCAAACATATAAAGACCTACAAACGTTAAAATGCTAGAAAGTAGAAACAGAAAAGGAAAACTCCTGGAACACTATTACCACTAGACTCGATCCTATAAAAACTCAACTTCTAGCACGACTCAGTCTCACACGACCAGTTCAATGGCTAAGACTTTCAGATAAACTAAAATAGATAATTTATTGACAACAAAATTCAGATTAAAAGCTAACATTCTCCCCCAAAATCTGAATTATGTTAGACCAGATTCTTGACTCCCAACAAGCTCCGCATTCTTTCAAAGACCCATAAGTAATCACCCTTCAGAGCTACTCTATTTCCCCTTTCAGACATTTTCCCCAGGCTGATAATATTACTGCAAAGACTTGAAATATAATATAATTTGCACCATCGAGCCATCTCCAAAGCATACCATGCCACTGATTCCTTCATTTAGTTCCGAAAACTTCGACTTGTATCCCGTCGTATGATTACTTGCACCATTATCAAGATACCATATATTGGACTCCACTTATTTTTTATCACAGTTGGTCGAGAGTGCAGGAATTACATGTTTTTCGTTAAGCAACTTTACATCTCCTTCTTCTTTATCACATTTGGCCAATAACAAAGCCGGTTCTCCGTCCTCCATTTGTGTAATACTCACCTCCTGCCTTTGCTCTCTGTTCTTCTTTGGTTTCTACAAACGGCTATGAAGTGTCAATATATCCCATTATTATAATATTGAACTCTGCTTTTGTCTCGAGCTCCTCTTCTTCTCTGGCTTCCTCCTGTTTTATTGTCATTTCTGTTCGCTCTCTGCCACTCCTCCTTGGTAAGTAACAACTTATTGTCTTCACTTTCACTACTGATCCATTCTTCTTCGGTAAGGAGTAGTTGACTCCCATTTGCTTCAGTTTTTCCTTTCAATCTTTATTCATCTGCTTTCAGAGAAGCAACTGCTTCTTCCACAATGATCTTGTCCAAATCACCGAATTGTTCAATAGTGGACGTGATCTGAAGGAAATTTGGTGGTACTGATCTAAGTAATTTTTTTACTACATTAGATTCAGACACTTCTTCTCCCAATACCCTTATATTGGTTCTCAACCCCTTTAGCCTCATACAAAAATCATCTACTAGCTTACTTTCTTTCATACTAAGTGATTCAAAATCTGCCTTCATCATTGTATCATGGCCGCCTTGACACGATCAGCTCCTTGACACATTATTTTGAGTGCATCCCATGCCTCATTGGATGTCTTTTTTGCTGCGAGAGAGAGCAATATTTCTTCTGGTATAGCAAGGTATATCATGGCCAACGCTACCTTATCCACTCTTTCGTCGATTGCTATACTGGGATCGCTAGGTTCCACTGCATCCCACACCCCATGCGCCTGAATGAACACCATCATTTTTATCGCCTAAGTTGTGTAATTTTCCTTTTTTAGAGTTGGGTAATTCAGTCCAAACGAGCCATTCTTCACTTTGCTTGTCTTCGACGTTGTCATCATTGGCATGTACTTTAGCATTCACCTTACACCACGCTCTGATACCAAATCTAGGATTCTTACCTAAAATCTTATACGTATTTTAAGTGTATAATCTATAAAACTGAGAAAATAATATAAACACACAGTACATGCACGTCCAAGACCCACAGTTTATTAATGACTCTGATCAAAGATATAAAGACTTACAAACGTTAAAATGCTAGAAAGTAGGAACAGAAAAGGAAAACTCCTGGAGCACTACTACCACTACACTTGATCCTATAAAAACTCAATTGCTAGCACGACTCGGTCTCACACAACCAGTTCAATGGCTAAAACTTTCAGACAAACTAAAACAGATAATTTATTACTAAAAAAATTCAGATTAAAAGCTAACATTTCTCACAGCTTCTTGTAAAATGGTGAGGTTTTTGGAGAGATTATTCCTCAACTGCGCCTCCAATAAGGGGATCCTATTTTTCCTTGTATTTTTATTTGTAGAGGGGTTGAGTAAGGAAAAACGGGGATGTGGGATTGATTCATGAGTGTGTTATTTCTCGAGATGCTCACCCTATATCTCAGCTTTTGTTCCTAAATGACGGTTACTTTTTCTTTGATGCATCAGAGGTGGAGGCCTTCACTATAAAGAAATTATGTGTAAGTATAAACTTATGTCAGGGAAAACTGCTGTCAATTTTAAAAAGTCCATCATTGGTTTTACTCTAAATAGGGGAATAGAGGTAGCAAAGATTATAATTTAACAAAATAAGATAATAATTCTAAAGAGTAATTAATAAATTTAACAAATATTTTTATTTTTTAAAAGAGAGAGAAGATAGAACATTCACATCAGAAGGTAAGAAAAGAGTACAGAAAGGTGTCTATTTATAAATTTGACTAACAAGATAAATAAGGAAAAT
This sequence comes from Apium graveolens, assembly GCF_009905375.1. Lineage (NCBI taxonomy): Eukaryota > Viridiplantae > Streptophyta > Magnoliopsida > Apiales > Apiaceae > Apium > Apium graveolens. The sequence goes on from NW_027418074.1 coordinate 34,699, forward strand.
TTAAAATCTAAACAACCCTATAAAATGATTATGAATTGGTACTCATAATTTCAAACATTAAAAACAAATAGTAAAGAGATTCATATAAAGAGGTGTAGATGGTATACAAGAATAATAATTTTGCCAATGGATGAATAGGGAAAAAAGAGTTAATTTTAACATAAGGTAAGAGGACAAGAATTCACATCAGTAGATACTCACAAAAAACTTTAACTAAAAGGGTAACAATTTAAAATTCTATGCACCACTACATTTAAAAAATATATAATAATTAAAATAGAGAAGGTAAAGAATAAGAAATTACTAATCAAGAACTAAAAACATATGGGCAATATATGCATTAGAGCTAACTGTGTACATGCAGAATGCAGGGTGGAGGGATATTGTACATAAGATATAGCACGAACTTTACCATTTGAGCTTTCAAATTATAAAGTTATGAGTAGTAAAAAAGAGGTAAATAAGAATAACCCAACTCAACACTGTGGAGAATTATTGGTGACTTGTAATGCTGACGAAAGGGAAGATAAAAGATGAGAAATCATCTAGAAAGAGGTTATTGCATATATGACAAAAAGATGTAAATGGGATGAGGTTGATGGTAGAGATGAATAGAGATAGTACACATTAACATAAAATAAATACTTTTTTTTGTTACCATATTAGTGGTTTTATATCAAAAAGTGTATATATCAATTATTTCTCCTACTATAAGTAAGTGACAATATATTTAATATTTATAGATATTTTAATTATTATAAAAATATTGTTGTTTCTCATCAAATTTGATATTTTTCTTTAAAACCTATCAATGATATTTGATCAAATAATTGGCAACATATACAGTATGTCACATTGATACCATTATTTAGATGCACTATAAAATTTACGAATTAAATATTAAAAAAATGTAAACTAAAAAATGTATGGATCATGACCATTCATTTGTCTTATTAAATAAATTGTATATACTCATGTCATACATTAATTATTATTTATAAATGGTTATTATAATTATTATTTATACAAAGTCTTCATTGTTACTACAATTATCATCTAGACAGAGGTTATTGCAGTTATGACAAAAAGATGTAAATAACATGTTTAGTAGGTCAAGATATATCAAAAAATGTATATATCAATTATTTTCTCTTATTATAAGTAAGTAACAATATATTTAATAATTATACTTATTTTAATTATTATAAAAATATTTTTGTTTTGTCATCAAATTTAATATTTTATTATCATAAAATAATAATAATAAAATTAATAATAGTAATAATATTAATAATCTACCATAATTATATGTGGGATTGATGATCAAAAAATTATGTTATTTTATGGGTGAACGAAATGTCATATCAACTAAATATGAAAATATAGGGAATTGAAATGTCTAGCAAACACCTTAAACAAAGTGTGATTTGAACTAAATATGTCTCATCAATTAATGACAAATCCAAAAACTATTTATTATCTTGCATCAAGAAAATGATTGTTTTTCAAAGTGCAAGTACAAGCATACAAATGAAACTAATACATTAGAGCTAACTGTGTACATGCAGGTGGAGGGATAATGTACATAAGATATAGCACCAACTTTACCATTTGAGCTTTCAAATTATAAAGTTATGAGTAGTAAAAAAGAGGTAAATAAGAATAACCCAACTCAATACTGTGGAGAATTATTGGTGACTTGTAATGCTGAGGAAAGGGAAGATAAAAGATGAGAAATCATCTAGACAGAGGTTATTGCATATATGACAAAAAGATGTAAATGGGATGAGGTTGATGGGAGAGATGGATAGAGATAATACATATTAACATAAAATAAATACTTTTTTTTGTTACCATATTAGTGGTTTTATACCAAAAAGTGTATATATCAATTATTTTCTCCTACTATAAGTAAGTGACAATATATTTATTAATTATACATATTTTAATTATTATAAAAATATTGTTATTTGTCATCAAATTTGATATTTTTCTTTAAAACCTATCAATGATATTTGATCAAATAATTGGCAACATATACAGTATGTCATATTGGTACCATTATTTAGATGCACTATAAAATTTCCGAATTAAATATTAAAAAAATGTAAACTAAAAAATAGATGGATCATGACCATTCATTTGTCTTATTAAATAAATTGTATATACTCATGTCATACTTTAATTATTATATATAAATGGTTATTATAATTATTATTTGTACAAAGTCTTCATTGTTACTACAATTATCAACTAGACAGAGGTTATTGCAGTTATGACAAAAAGATGTAAATAACATGTTTACTAGGTGACCATATATCCAAAAATGTATATATCAATTATTTTCTCTTATTATAAGTAACAATATACTAAATAATTTTATTTATTTTAATTATTATAAAAATATTTTTTTGTCATCAAATTTAATATTTCCTTCAAAATAGCTCATATTTTATCACACAATTCAGTAACATATACCATATGTCACATTGGTACCATTATTTAGATGCAGTATAAAAATTTATGAATTAAATATTAAAAAAGATGTCAACTAAAAAATGTATGGACTAAGCATGCATGTATGTCTTGCTTTGTCTTATTAAATAACTTGTGTATACTAATTTTATACTTTTATTACTATATTTAAATGGTTCAAATGAGTTCAAATTCACAAAAATATAGTAAAATAAGGGGTTTATATGTATATAAGTACAATACAAACTTTTAATAACAGTTAGTGTTTAATGACTCTTCAATAATATTTTTTAACACAAGATCACATATTTTTAACAAACTAACACACACTATGTTTAACTCTGATTTCACTGGGTATCTCCTTCTAATTATGCATTGAAATGCAAAACCTTGCCAGTGTAGCAATAATTATAGGCAAAAAAATATACTAATATTATATTGCAGTCAAACATGCCCATGCAATCTCTTGAACATATGAAGAGATATTGAACAAGGGACTGGAAAAATAATTATGGTCAACAATAAAAAATATTAAAGACTTAAATTCAAATAAAAATTAAATGTTAAAAATTGCAAATATTTTTAAAGCAAAGGCCATGGATAGCCCTCAACCATGAGAAAAATAAGGAATAAAATGTAATTAAAGTTTAATGTCAAATAAGGAATATCATGTGATTAAAGTTTAATGTCAAATCTTGGAGAACATACAAAAATATTTGAATATTGACCAATGCCAGAGCAAAAATTATTCATTACTCCTTACATACAGAAACCAAAACAATTAGAGTTAAAGTAACAATAACTCCAACAATTAACATCACCAATTTACTGCCCATAATTTTTTTTTATAAAAGTGAACTTAGACCAAAATATAAATGTACACACTAATTCATTTGGCACAAGAGTGCAAAGTAAATATATTTTATTAGAAACATTTACTAGATCAAAAACTCCAAGTTTTGTATTAATTAAAAATTGGAAAATTAAATATATAAGTCAAAATCATATTAAAAATAATTACTAGTTAATACTAGTGTTAAGTGTTGAAAATAGTGTAAAAATAGTGGGCAAGAGTTGTATATTTATCATTGAATTATAAGCAAATTAATAAATGCAGACATTCACTTAAAAATAGATTAGTAACGAATTTCATCTACCAAAATTTAGATGGGAGTTTACACATCATACCTTTCAATTAATATTAATAATAATTAATAATAATAATAATAATAATAATAATTAATATTATTGTTAATATTATTAAGAGTAATAGTAAATTTTCTTAGACTTTTTTCAATTTTATTTAAGATTAAAAATTTACGTTAGTTTAATTTCTAAAATTATAATTATAAGCACTAAAATCAATCTATGTAGTTATTTTTAAGATGACAAGTAAAGTAAGATGGGAGATAATATTTTTTGACAGTATTCAAATTTTATATGTTACATAAAATATAACTGTAATCAAAATTTAATTCTCTACAAGATATCATGTGTTACTATAATAAAAAGCTTTAGTGGGAATTTAAGTTACAAAAATATAACCTCACTTTCATGATTTCATATACCGGCCACAAAAATATTGTACAAATAAAGGGAAATAACGAGAAATTCTCTCGTAAGCAAAAAATAGCAAGGGAAAGAAAAAAAATTACAAAAGCATAAATATAATTTTGTGCAAGAAATTATATATTACCAAAATGTGACGCCATGATAAGGTCAAAATACATGTTTTTTATATAAAATGTAACGCCTTCTATAAGTTTTTACTTTCAAAGTAACGCCACAACGGTTACTAAATGTCATGTCAAACATAAGTTACCAAAAATAACTCCTTTTTGATGGTAAATGCTCTGAGTACTTCAAAGGTATGATCTTCAATTTCTTGATTAACATAAATTAAACAAATTAATTGATTTTTAGTAGATTACTCACCAAATAAGTGGTTTTATTGATTTCATTAGACTTTGTGATTTCACTGGTTTTGTGTTTAACTTTGATCTATATTGAAAAATAAATCAATTGAGTGCCAACAATATTAAGTACTTCACATTCTTCTATATAATAAGTCCGTATATTTGTTTAAAATGGTTTTATCATATGGGTGGCTTATGATTTTATTTTATGGCTCTATTTTGCTAGGCCTAATTGTGCTGACTACTATGAATTTTTTATGATGTGTTGTAGTTAACTTTTGGTTATAGGTCAGCCATGGTGATCCTCGAAACCAAAGGAAAAAAGTTTTTCAAATAGACCGGCTGTGGATGATTGAACGCAGATCTTATCACCAAGAGATCTATACAACCAATAAGATTTTAGAACAAATTATGACAATGCTAAGTGTTATGGCATCATGTCAACTGGCTAAGATGACATACATAAAAGCATTAAATGCATTAAATATAGTGTGTAGTTAACTACCAATCATGTTAATTGGAAACTGAATGACGTTTTCTTTAAATCACAACATGACACAAGTGAAGCTGACACTGTTTGTCCAATTTTCCTATTTTTTTCATAAGGGTTTGTAAAGTTGAGTTATAGAGTATTATATAGATTGTTCTTGACTTCGTGCCCATAACATATTTATATTTTAGTCAAATAAATGTCTCCTAATATTTCTTGTCTTGTATATCGCGATAGGAGTGGGCAGTTTTTCTTTGTGTCATTAATATTATGCTGAGAAGTTTTATGAACTATAGAGAAATGACATTAGTGTTAGATGATATCAGCTTCTGTGATAAGACCATTCATGCAAGCTACTTAAACAGGGGCTAAATGCAACCTATTTTTCTGTTGCTCCAACTAGGTCAAAACCAATTCTTTTACTTAGATACAGAGTTGTACTTCAACGACATTGATTCTACTAGGCAATAGAATCGTCTCAGAGGCCCTACAACAAGGTAGTGATCACTTTGACCTAGATTTTATAGAACGCTGTCCCATCTTAAAGTCAAAACAAATTCTTTCACTTTGATCACTTTGAACTGTCCCATCTTAAAGTCTTCTCTCCGAGTCTTCGTACAAACCATATAACCTGTATATCCAAATACGAATCCTCACTTCATAATTCTTCTAATGATAATACTCAGATTTCTTTCACGAAACGTTGTTGCCTAGTGCAACGGGTCTGGTTCATAGACAATTAACTTTGATCCAGGTTTTTGTATTATATCGTTGATTACATGGTTAAGCTTGCAACAAATTTATCGCTTCGAACATTGCATGTAAATAAAAAATTGTACTTTCACTAGAATATTTTCATGTATTTAGACAACGTCTTCATTGTTACTACAATTATCATGTAGAGACAGGTTATTGCAGTTATAACAAAAAGACGTAAATCAGATGAGGTTGATGGGAGAGACTAGTACATATCATTGCGTAGATGGGAGAGACGAGTACATATCATTGCGTACATTAATATAAAATATGTACTTTATTGTGGTTACCACATGTATGTCATAACCATTCGTTTCACTTATTAAATAACTTGTATATACTCATGTCATACTTTAATTATTAAATTTAAACGGTTCAAATGAGTTCAAATTCACAAAAATATAATAAAATAAGGAGTTTACATGTATATAAGTACAATATCAACTTTTAATAACAATAAATGTTGAATGACACATCAATAATATTTAAATGTGAAAAACCACAAATATTTTTTAAAGCAAGGGCCATTGATGGCCTCGGCCATGAAAAACAAGGAATATCATGTGCCACACAGCAAAAAATATTTCGTACATACAGATGCATAACAATTAGAGTTAAAGTAACAATAAGTGGTTCAATTTAGAACATGCGTGTGCATTGCAGCTTTATAAACCTAGTTATATTAAAATAATGAATAAACATGTCCATTACGATGCCTTATAAAGCTAGTTATATTAAAATAATGAATAAACATATCCATTACAATTAGATTAGAGTTAAAGTAACAATAACTAGTTCAATTTAGAATATGGGTGTGCATTGCACTGTTATAAAGCTAGTTATATTAAAATAATGAATAAACATTACGGCCCATATTTATTTTTTTTAAAAGTGAACCTAGACAAAAATATAAATGTATACCACAATTCATTTGGTGCAAGTGCCCAAGGTAAATATATTTTATTAGAAATATTTACTAGATCACAAACTCCAAGTTTTGTATTGACTCAAAATTGTGAATTGAAATATATAACTAAAATCATATTACAAAGGCTTACCATGTAATATCCAATCTAAATATGTGTCCAAGTATAAGCAAATCAATGAATTACATGCATCAATTAAAAATATATTAGTAACAAATTTCAAGCACCAAAATTTAGATTCGAGTGTACATGTCATATCTTTCAATTAATATTAATAATAATAATAAATAATAATAATAATAATAATATTTAATATTATTGTTAATATTATTAAGAGTAGAAGTAATTCTGCATAGAATTTTTTCAATTTAATATAAAATTAGAAAATTTACATTAGTTAAATTTCTCAAATTATTACTTTAAGTACTAAAATCAATTTGTGTAGTCATTTTTAAGATGAAAAGTAAAGTAATACCGAAGATAATATTGTTTCGCTCTATACAAATTTTAGATGTTACATAAAATATAAATGTAATCAAAATTTAATTTTGTACAAAATATTATGTGTTAGTATGATAAAGCTTTAGTGAGAATTTAAGTTACCAAAATGTAACCTCATTTTCATGAATTCATATACAAGCTACCAAAATATTGTAAAAATAAATAGAAATCATTTTTTTACAAAAAAATAAAAATATAATTTTGTGCAACAAATTATATATTACCAAAATATGATGTCATGATAAGGTCAAAATATATATTTTTATATAAAAAGTAAGGCCTTCTATAGGTTTTTATTTTCAAAGTAATGCCCCTGTTATATTCCACCAACACATAAAGTTTTTTTAATGGTTATATTCCACCAAGCACATGATTAAAAAACTACATTCAACTTTTGTAATCATACTTCTTAGAAATATGCTTAGAAAGATGTTTTAATGCGAAATGTTAAGAGAGATTATTTGGTGAGCCAGAAGAAGAAGAAAAGCTTATCATCTTAAAAAATATATGTATGTTTACATTTAGTATATTTTTAACCTGGATAAATTATGGCATGTCATGCAATTATAAATTTGATAAAGAACAAAGCTTTATACCAGTACATGGCACTGGTTATTTGTAAATTGTTATTATAAATATTTTAATTCTAATTTTATTTATTTTTAAATATTTTAATATTATTCTAAATAAATTTAACTTCAGTTAATTTTATAAATTAAAATTAAAAATGTATCTTATAATATACTTATTATATTTTACTATATGTTTTGATTTCAAAATAATATTTTTTATTTACATTTTTAAATAATTTTGTCTATAGTTGTATCTCATACATTTATTTATCTTTTTAATTATTTCATTTTTCCTAAAATATGATTCTAATAAAAAATTTGTAATTAAATACTCAATGTGTCTTGTGAATTCAAGTTTTTTTTAATGGAATGTTTGTTTGTTGTAATATTCATGTAATAATTAATTGATGTAATTTATGTGTACATTATTTAGGTATTTGTTCTTATTATTTGTTCTTTTGTCTTTATAACTTTTTAATATTTGTTTTTGGTTTTTATTTAAAGTAATTACATATAATAAATGATTAGAATGAATTTTTATAAACAAATTACATCTTTATTTCTTGAATTTATTAGGAAAACTATTGTTTTTTTTTAAAATAATTTTTTTTGTACTTTGAACTATGTATGTATTAATTAATTGATATAACTTATTTGTACATTTTTTTATATTTTTATATTTATAAATTTGTTCTTTATGTTTGTTTGTTTATATAGCTTTTTGATATTTGTTTAGGATTTTTGTATAAAATAATTACATATTATAAATGAGTAGAATTGGTATAATTGAAAAAATAACATTTTTATTTCATGAGATTAGTTTTACTTTGAACTTAAGTACTTCAACTTAAACTTGAGTGAGGTTGTTTTAGTAATTTGTTTCATTTTTCTTGAAATATTATTTTGTTTTGTTGTACTTTGAACTTCATATATTAATTAATTGATGTAACTTAATTATGTATTTTTGTTATTTTTTATTTATGTAATTATTCTTTATATATGTTTGTTTGTTTCTATCATTTTTTTATATTTGTTTATGGATTCTTTATATTTTTTTAATTTAAGTTTAAAATTTAAAAATGAGAATATATACATTATAACTATCAAAGTAGTAATTTAAACAAATGACTAACACATGATAATTAAAAATAAATGTCGATATTCTATAATTTTTAATTTCACTTAAACCTCATAAAGATACTTAATTTAATTATATTTATGTCTGAATATGAAATACCCAGACTTTTTTTAGACAATAAAATATACTTAAATATCAAACTAAAACTACAAATTTTATTCATGTTTCTAATAAGTCTCAAATAAGCATAGACAATTTTTTAATGTCAAACATAAATAGCATTATATAGCAAATCTTCAGAGCGTTCTTATATAAACATAATCACTAAAATATTATTCCAAACTAAGCTAGTCCTTTTTCCAAAAGCTTAGTATCTCAAAATTTTGTAAGTAATTAACCAAAGAGCCCAGCAAGAAACAGCTCGGGCCAGGTGACACAGTTTTATAATTTTCCTTACGAAGGTATCATAAGTGTGTGCCCTTGCATTCTCTAAGTATAAAAAGCAACTTCCCAAACTATATGCACAAAAATATTTTAAAGATTTTAAAATAAAGTAAAGTGTTAAGAGTTAGCTTACCTCAGTCACTTGAATGAATCCAAATATAATGCCAAATAATCCTAATTTAAATAGATGAAGCAAAATATAATTAATATATAATACCAATTATTTTAAAAATGACATGTATATAAGATGAGGCATAATAACTTTGTCCACACATGTATTCTCAGTGTAAAGGTCACTAATGATAAAATTATACAACCCTTATACTAAATGTTCATGCTGACAATAAGGGAAAAATAAATAAATAAAACATGTAAGTAAACTTCTTAAACTTATAAATATTAACATATACTTATGTATATAAAAATATATATAACTTATGAAAAACACATTATTTGCATAATCACATTATTCCTGAAATATAATAATAATAATAATAATAACAATAATAATAATAATAATAATAATAATAATAATAATAATAATAATAATAATAATAGACATAATAATAATAATAATAATAATAATACATGAGGGACAAGTGCATAAATCATTTAGTGAGAGAGGAAAGGTGTAAAGTATCTTAACAACAAATATACCATTCCAAAAAATTCAATTTTTCATAATATGCAAAAACTATTTTTAATTATTTATAATATAAATATATTAATATACATTTGTAAAAAGAATTTTCTCACGTTTACCTTGCATAAAATGTAATTACACACAAATATTTATGTACAAAATACTATGACATAACTCATGTGAAATTAATAACTAAAATTTGTTGATGTGATTACATTAGAAAATAATTACCAAAACTAGCACATAGATAACAAAACTTATAAACACCTATAAAATAACAAGTAAAATAAGGTGTTTAATGGTAGGTCTGTAGGCAAGACCTCTAACTATGGCACATAGACTTAAATAGCATGGAAAGAAATTAGCAGTGTCAAAACATATATACATTCATATGGGAGAACTTAATTATATATACAAGTCAGAGAGTGAAAATACATGTAATATTATAAAATATAGAATGAAGTAGAACCTACCTAGTAGGAGAGTCACTGTACAAAGAGAAACATAAAATTAATAAGGATTATATAGAACTATTGGTTGAACTTATTTCCCCTAATTTACTGTGCCTGTACTCACCCAGCATTTGAAATGCATACCCAATTTCAGTGAACACGTCTTATGAGCACTGCTACTTTTTACCCACTAATAACAACAAACTTAAAAATTAAAACAGAAGATAATTATTATTTTTAAATGTAATTATTTTAATTTTCAAAACATATAACTCTATCAAATAAATTTTATAATTTACAAGAACAATTAATATCAATATATAAAATACAAAATATTTTAATATAAAAATCTCGAATATTACTTTCTACCCTCCTTAAAAAAATTTGCTCTCAAAATTTAAACATGCAAAACATATTTAAATATACCAAAAATATTTCAGTGTCAAGAAACACAAACCAAAAATAGAAGTAGTTTTTTTATAACACACCCAACTAAACTCACACGCCACCGCATGCACATACATGATAACTTAGGTCAAGCATCACTACTCACACGTCAAGCCCAGTCTAAAGTAAGGTAACCTAGGCTCTCAATACCATCTAGGCTCTGAATACCAACTCTAATACCCGGACTTTTTTTAAACAATAAATTATACCTAAATATCAAACTAAAACTACAAATTTTATTAATGCTTACCATAAGTCTCAAATAAGCCTACACAATTTTTTATTTCCAAACATAAATAGCATTATATAGCAAATTTTGAGAGACGCGCCTCGAATACAAACATAATCACTAAAATATTATTCCAAAGTTCAAATCAAGTTCACCTTTAACATGTGCCAAAAGCTAAGCACCTGAAAGTAATGAGCCAAAGAGCCCAACAATAAAATAATTCTAAACTAGTGGATCAAGTATCTTAATTTTATAAAACCAAAATTATTATCTGAAAATTCATATGACATAAAATATAACATAATTCTACAGCTCGCTAAGCCGAGCCACAAATACCTGCTAACACAGTATCAAAAGTTCATGATTTCTGTCAATAATGGGGCCCCTTACTAAGGTGTTATAGGTTTGTGCCCTGACGAAGGTATCATAATTAGCACTCCCTAAGGTATTCCGGAACTATAAGCAATCACTAATTGGTTCACAAGTGAATTCTTGTATCTAAAACACTCTACTTGATCCATAAATTTTTATATAAAAACAGTGCAAAAATATATTAAATATTTTAAAATAAAGTAAAGTATGAAGACTTAAGTTACCTCAGTTACTTCAATGAATCCAAATATAAGTGCCAAATAAATCCTAATTTAGATAGATGAAACAAAATATAACTAATATATAATACCAACTATTTTAAAAATGACATTTACATAAGATGAGGGCATAGTCAGTATGTCCCCACATATTGTAAGTGCAAAGGTCAGCTAATGATAAAATTATACAACAATTATGCTAAGTGCTCATTAGGACAACAAGGGAAAAATAAATAAATAAAACACCTAAGTAAACTTCTTGGACTTATAAATACAAGCTAGCATATACTTATGTACACAAAAAATTATATTACTTATAAAAAACACAATAACTTCTTAATCACATTATACCTCAAATATAATAATAATAATAATAATAATAATAATACCTCATATACTTGGATGTCTTTTTTGCTGCGAGAGAGAGCAACATTTCTTCTAGTATAACATGGTATATCATAGCCAACGCTCCCTTATCCACTCTATCGTCGATTGCTACACTGGGATCGCAAGGTTCCACTGCATCCCACACCCCATGCGCCTGCATGAACACCATCATTTTTATTGCCTAAGCTGTGTAATTTTCCTTTTTCAGTGTTGGGTAATTCAGTCCAAATGAGACATTCTTCACTTTGCTTGTCTCCGACGTTGTCATCGTTGGCATGTACTTTAGCATTCACCTTGCACCATGCTCTGATACCAAATCTAGGATTCTTACCTGCAGTCTTATATGTATTTTAAGTGTATAATATATAAAACTGAGAAAAGAATGTAAACACACATTACATGCACATTCAAGACCCACAGTTTATTAATGACTCTGATCAAAGATATAAAGACTTATAAACGTTAAAATGCTAGAAAGTAGGAACAGAAAAGGAAACCTACAGGAGCACTACTACCACTACACTCGATCCTATAAAAACTCAACTGCCAGCACGACTCGGTCTCACACGAGCAGATAGATGGCTAAGACTTTCAGACAAAATAAAACAGATAATTTATTAATAACAAAATTCAGATTAAAAGCTAACCTTTCTCACAGTTTCTCGTAAAATGGTGAGGTTTTTGGAGAGATTATTCCTCAACTGCGACTCCAACAAGGGGATCCTATTTTTCCTTGTATTTTTATGTGTAGAGGGGATGAGTAAGGAAAAACGAGGATGTGGGATTGATTCATGAGTGTGTTATTGCTCGAGATGCTCACCCTATATCTCACCTTTTGTTCCTAAATGACTGTTACTTTTTCTTTATTGCATCAGAGGTGGAGGACTTCACTATAAAGAGATTTTGTGTAGGTATGAACTTTATCATGGAAAACTGCTGTAAATTTTAACAAGTCCATCATTTGTTTTACTCTAAATAGGGGAATAGAGGTAGCAAAGATTACAATTTAATAAAATAAGATAATAATTTTAAAGGGTAATCAATAAATTTAACAAATATTTTTATTTTTTAAAAGAGAGAGAGGATAGAACATTCACATGAGAAGGTTATCAAAGAGTACAAAAAAGTGTCTATTTTTAAATTTGACTAACAAGATAAATAAGGAAAATTTAAAATCTAAACAGCCCTATAAAATGATTATGAATTGGTACTCATAATTTCAAACATTAAAAACAAAGAGAATTATAAAATAATAATAATTTGCCAATGGATGAAAGGGTTATAACACGTGACTTTAAACTACAAGAATATTAGTTGTTCATTTTTGCCTTCCATTTGATGGTTTACCATTTTTACATTGTGAAGTTTGCAGATGCTGGACAAATGAATACCGTGGAAAAATAGTTCTATCATTAGTTGTTTTTCTATAGTAGTTGTGAGTGTATTATATAAGGGATTAGAGAGATGTGTGCCTATATATACACACTCAACAACGTCTTATTTTTATAACCTGAGGTCTTGAGGCCCCATTTTCTCTATATAGAATTTATTTAGTGCCTGTACTTAGTCACTATTTGAAATTCATACCCACCTTGAGTGAATACGTGTTATTGCACTCCTACTTTTTAGCCACTAATAACAACAAACTTAAAAATTAAAACAACACATAATTATTATTTTTAAATGCAATCATTTTAATTTTCAAAACATATAATCTATCAAATATATTTTATAATATATAAGAACAGTTAATATCAATATATATAATACAAAATAATTTAATATAAAAATCTCGGATATTAGAGAATAATTGGTCAACATGATAATAATAATAATACTAATAATAATAATAATAATATTAAAAACTATAATTATAATAATAATAACAATATTAAGAATAATAAAATAATAATAATAATAATAATAATAATAACAGTAATAATAATAATAATCTACCATAATTATATGTGGGATTGATGATCAAAAAATTATGTTATTTTATGGGTGAAGAAAATGTCATTTCAACTAAATATGAAAATGTAGGGAATTGAAATGTCTAGCAACACGTTAAACAAAGTGTGATTTCAACTAAATATGTCACATCAATTAATGACTAATCCAAAAACTATTTATTATCTTGCATCTAGAAAATGATTGTCTTTCAAAATGCATGTAGAAGCATACAAATGAAACTAATACATAAGAGCTAACTGTGTACATGCAGAATGCAGGGTGGAGGGATAATGTACATAAGATATAGAACGAACTTTACCATTTGAGCTTTCAAATTATAATGTTATGAGTAGTAAAAAAGAGGTAAATAAGAATAACCCAACTTAATACTGTGGAGAATTATTGGTGACTTGTAATGCTGAGGAAAAGGGAAGATGAAAGATGAGAAATCATCTAGACACAGGTTATTGCATATATTACAAAAAGATGTAAATGGGATGAGGTTGATGGGAGAGATGAATAGAGATAGTAAACATTAACATGAAATAAATACTTTTTTTGGTTACCATATTAGTGGTTTTATATTAAAAACTGTATATATCAATTATTTTCTTTTACTACAGGTGACAATATATTTAATAATTATAGATATTTTAATTATTATAAAAATATTGTTGTTTTACATCAAATTTGATATTTTTCTTTAAAACCTATCAATGATATTTGATCAAATGATTGGCAACATATACCATATGTCACATTGGTACCATTATTTAGATGCAATATAAAATTTACGAATTAAATTTTAAAAAAATGTCAACTAAAAATGTATGGATCATGACCATTCATTTGTCATACTAAATAAATTGTATATACACATGTCATACTTTAATTATTATATATAAATGGTTATTATAATTATTATTTACACAAAGTCTTCATTGTTACTACAATTATCATCTAGACAGTGGTTATTGCAGTTATGACAAAAAGATGTAAATAACATGTTTACTAAGTCAAGATATATCCAAAAATGTATATATCAATTATTTTCTCTTATTATAAGTAAGTAACAATATATTTAATAATTATACTTAATTTAATTATTATAAAAATATTTTTGTTTGTCATCAAATTCAATATTTTCCTTCAAAACCTATAGCTCATATTTGATCACACAATTAGGTAGCATATACCATATGTCACATTGGTACCATTATTAAGATGCACTATAAAAACTTACTAATTAAATATTAAAAAAGATGTCAACTAAAAAATGTATGGACTAAACATGCATGTAAGTCATGCTTTGTCTTATTAAATAACTTGTGTATACTAATGTCATACTTTTATTACTATATTTAAATGGTTCAAATGAGTTCAAATTCACAAAAATATAATAAAATAAGGGGTTTATATGTATATAAGTACAATACAAACTTTTAATAACAATTACTGTTTAATGACTCATCAATAATATTTTTTAACACAATATCACATATTTTTAACAAACTAACACACACTATGTTTAATTGCTTATTTCACTCTAATGGGTATCTGCTTCTAATTATGCATTACAAATGCAAAACCTTGCCAGTATAGTAATAATTATAGGCTAAAAAACATACTAATATTATATTGCAGTCAAACATGCCCATGCAATCTATTGAACATGTGAAGAGATATTGAACAAGGGACTGGAAAAATAATTATGGTCAACAATAAAAATTATTAAAGACTTAAATTCAAATAAAAATTAAATGTTAAAAACTCCAAATATTTTTAAAGCAACGGCCATGGATATCCCTAGGCCATGAGAAAAACAAGGAATAGTATGTGATTTAAGTTTAATGTCAAATCTTGGAGAACATACAAAAATATTTGAATATTGACCAATGTCAGAGCAAAAATTACTCATTACTCCTTACATACACAAACCCCAACAATTAGAGTTAAAGTAACAATAACTCGTGCAATTTAGAACATGCTCCTGATATAAAAGTAATGAATATACATGTCCATTACAAATAACATCACCAATTTACTGCCCATAATTGTTTTTTATAAAAGTGAACTTAGACCAAAATATAAATGTATAGACTAATTCATTTGGTGCAAGAATGCGAAGTAAATATATTTTATTAGAAACATTTACTAGATCACAAACTCCAAGTTTTGTATTAATTAAAAATTGTGAAATTAAATATATAAGTAAAAATCTTATTAAAAATACTTACCAGTTAATACTAGTGTCAAGTGTTGAAAATTATTTAAAAATAGTGGGCAAGAGTTGTATATTTATCATTGAATTATAAGCAAATCAATGAATGGAGATATTCACTTAAAAATAGATTAGTAACGAAATTCATGTACCAAAATTTAGATTTGAGTTTACACGTCATACCTTTCAATTAATATTAATAACAATTGATAATAATAATAACAATTAATATTATTGTTAATATTATTAAGAGTACTAGTAATTCGTCTTAGACTTTTTTCAATTTTATATAAGATTAAAAAAATTTGTTAGTTTAATTTCTAAATTTATAACTGTAAGCACTAAAATCAATCTATGTAGTTATTTTTATGATGACAAGTAAAGTAAGATGGGAGATAATATGTTTTGAGGGTATTCAAATTTTATATGTTACATATGAAATTTGATGGCTCGATAGATAATATAATATTCTAACTGTCAAGGAAAATGGGACAGTCTCTTATGCAAATGGGACAGTCCCTTTACAAATGAGACAGTGTATGGGACAGTCTCTTTAAATTGCAGAAATTAAATTACTGAAATATAAATGCAGTAATAGAGAAATTAAACAGTGCAGAACACCAAAAGTTTTCACTTGGTTCGGCGCCTACACCTAGTCTATGGCCTACATCCAAGTCCCCATGCCAACTAGCATAGAGAATGTATTATATCCACTTAAAAACAAAGTACTTACAAACTTTCCTTGATTACAAACTTGGCCCACTTGAAAGAAACCTTTCCCTAGCACACAGCTACCTAGCACAAAGCTACTTGGCCTTCCTGTTGTAATCAACCTCCCACAACCCGGGACAAGTGATATAATACACGATTCAAATACAATAATATAATGTGAAAGTTTACAACTCAAACTCGGTTTCTTGTTTTCTGGATATGAATATCTCGGGTATGGAACAAGAAAATGATTTCAGATGATGGAATATTCTCGTGAAAGCGTAAGTTACAAATCTGAAATGAAGAGTTGTATTTATAAGCAAAGTTCTAACAGATTTATTTTCAAACAGAAGATAAGGTTGGAAGATAAGTTTGTTTGAAAATATATTAAATAAATCTCTGAAACTAATCTGTTAGTACGTTTGAAAGAGATAAATCAAGTGAAGATAAGGCTTGAGAAATTTAAATATATTTATAAGATAGGGTTTGAATAATTCAAACTTGGCTTATAAGATAGGGTTTGTTTGAAATAAGTTAGAGAGATAATTATCCAGTCAAACAAGATATACATAAAACCCTAACCCTTATCTAAACCTGAGATAGCTTCCTGAAATAATTCCAACGAACTGCAATGCTAGAAACTCGGTTATTTCCATTCTGTTTATCTGCATTCTGGAGATCATCATAAACCTGAACATCTAAGATTCTCCCCCTTTTATGATGATGACAAAGAAAGCATAAATGCCCCCCTATCAAAAATACTAAAGGCCTGTAACACAAAGTTAGATACAACAGAATATATTGCAGTTTATAATATGTGCAACTATTATGAGAATGAGACAACTAAAGAATGAATGAGACACTAGATCAATATGCATAAAAGAGACAGTCTCGACATTCAACACTTAAAACAAAACACCCCATCCATAAACCAGGATGTCCAGTTGCAATTGTTATCTAATCACATAAACGAATCCAGGATATCAGTTAAACACATAAAATCATCCAAAAACATCCATCACAAACAAATCATACACCAACCAACACACCCATTCAGAAACATAGTCTTAAAAACCAAATAAACACATCATCACATAGTCTTAAAAACATCTTAAAAACCATAAAATTTCTCCCCCTTCATCATAAAAGGGTCTCTAATCAGAATTGTCATCAACATTAATTGGAGCTTTGCCTTTGCCTGAAGCAGAAGCCTTATTCTGGGATGAAGGAAACACTGGAGCCGTGCCATACTCTGAAAATAGCTTTTCAAAAGCTTCCTGAGCTGGTACGTTTCCATCCCTTTCACGAAGCCAGTTAAAAATCTTTGCCTTGTATTCTTCTCTGGACATGCCAAAAACTGAAGGTGGAGGAATGGCAGGAAGTGGCAGTGGAGCAGTGATTTCTTCTAGAGTACGATCTCCAATCTAGTCCCGCTTCTTGTGCCAATACATCTTGCTCTTGTCTTGCATGGCTGACAACTGCTGAGATAGAAACTTAGTCTCTGACCCAAGCTCAAAGTCTATGGTCTTAGACAACTTGACATCAGAAGTATGCAATACAGAGAGTTTGGCATTGATATCATCCAAAGATGAACAGACATACTTCCTAAACAACTCAAAAGAAACATTTAAAATACTAACTTCAGAAGTTAGTGACCCAAGAGATTTGACAGAAGCAAAATGCTGATTAAGATTAGCCAAAGCAGCATAATTTTTATTTAATTTGATCAACAGAGAATTAAGAAGCGTATTGGTAAGCTGATCAAAGGGGTCTGAGGCATAATTTGGAGACTTAGGAATACCACCAACATTCCTAGAAGCATCATCAAAAACTAACTCATTGGACTCAAAAACAATTAAACCATTTAAGGTTAATACTGACAAGTCAAAAACTACGGAAATCTTATCAGACACAGAAGCAGGAGTCAAGGCACAAAAATATTCAAATACTCGAGACAAAAGGCCAGGGTATGGTAAGTGCATAGAACCATGCTTGGCACAGTGACCCATATTGGATATAATCAAGGAAGGAACATTGCACTGAATCTTTTTAACAAAAACAGACATAAGAATACAATCTTGGAAAGTGACTCTATCACGACCAGATTTACGAGGCATAACATTCGTATGAAATAAATGAAACAAAACAAGAGAAACTGGGGTTAAATCATTTACCGAAGGTTTGACTGACACCGAAACAAAATTGTCACCAAGAATGACCTTGAGCTGTTCCTCGTACTGGAGACCAGGAATATCTTGAAATGCTTGATGAGTTGTCGACGGACAAACTCCCTTGTCAGAAACACCAGTAAGCCGTGCCAGAAGATCGGCCTTAAAATAAACAGGATTCCCTTGGACTTCTGAGAACAAAATATTTCCATCCAAAATATGTAGCTTGGCGTAGAATTCTTTCACTAACTCGGGATAAATAATCTCCGGGGGCGACAACAATGACGAACAACCAACTGAATTAAACAAGTTCACAATACCGATTTTCTTCAGAAGATCCAGATCACACAGGCGTTCCTTCAGAACCAACTTTGACATCACTTTCATCGAAGTAGTCTCCTTTGCATGTCGCTCAAAAGAACTATCAGTGGTTCCGCTTGATACTTCCGGTTCAAAATTACCGACCCGTTGACGCTTGGAACCTGAAGCCGCATCGGTTGAGGTACGTTGAAAGGGGTTGATTTGCGAGCCATGGATAGAGATGAGAAAATAGAAAAGAAATGGAGAAAGGTGTTTGATTGTGTTTAAGAGAGAGAAGGTGAATAGGAAACTGAAAGGGTTAAGAAGATAAGTTTAAATAAAAAGTGAGAATTGAAGAGATAGAGATTGAAAAGAAGTCGAACAGATGCAAGACAGAAGTGATGTACTGGAAGAGTAATACATGCACGAGTTTCAAGGATATGAGAAGTCTAATCAGAGATTTACAAAATCTTAAGCTATATACAAGCATAAACACGCAGACAAATAAATAAATAAAAGATATAAAACAAAAATTCAGAAACATAAGTACAAGGTGTAATTAACACGAAACCTAATTTCAAAAACAAATAATAAATACTCAACAAATATTTAAGTATTATGACATAATTCACATTTAAATACATAAATTACATAAAGTCACATAATAAATTACAGAGAACACATACCTAATTCATGACGCAATTTACAAAATCTATCTTTAGCTAAGGGCTTAGTGAAGATATCTGCACGCTGTTTCTCAGTAGAAATATAAATAAGCTCAATATTACCTTTAGAAATATTATCTCATAGAAAATGGTGACGAACATCAATATGCTTAGTACGAGAATGCATGACATGATTTTTAGAGATATTAATTGCAGAGGTATTATCACAATAAATAGGAATATTCGAGTAAGAAATACCAAAATCCTGCAATGTTTGTTGCATCCACAAAATTTGAGCACAGCAACTTCCAGCTGCAATGTACTCTCGTTCAGCTGTAGAAAGAGCTACTGAAGTTTGTTTTTTGCTATGCCATGCAACTAAACAATCTCCTAAAAATTCACACGCACCACTTGTGCTTTTTCTATCAACCTGTGACCCTGCATAGTCAGCATCTGAAAAACCAATTAAGTCAAAGGAAGAGGAGCTTGGATAAAATAATCCCAAGTCACTCGTACCTTTCAAATATTTAAAAATACGTTTAACGGCATTCAAATGAGATTCTTTAGGTTGAGATTGAAAACGAGCACACAAGCATACACTATACATAATGTCAGGTCGTGAGGCAGTTAAATATAACAATGAGCCAATCATACCTCGAAATTTAGTGACATCTACAGGTGTACCTTGTTCATCCTCAATAAGCTTAACTGAAGTACTCATCGGAGTTGATTTAGGTGAGACATGATCAAGTGCAAATCTTTTGAGTAAATCCTTTATGTATTTGCCTTGGTGAATAAATATTCCTACATTAGACTGATTAATTTGCAAACCTAGAAAGTACTGCAATTCACCCATTAAACTCATATCAAATTCCTTATGCATACAATCAGAAAACCACTTACACAGAGATTCGTTAGAAGAGCCAAATACTATATCATCAACATAAACTTGAACTAAAAGAAAGTTATCACGTTTATGAAACATAAAGAGAGTCGGATCGAGTGTACCATGAATGAAACCATTGTTCACAAGAAACTGACTGAGACCCTCGTACCAACAGCGAGGGGACTGTCTCAATCCATAGACAGATTTCTTGAGCTTGTAAACGTAGTTAGAGTACTTCTCGTGAATAAAACCTGGAGGCTGCTTCACGTAGACTTCTTCCTTAAGATAGCCATTTAGAAAAGCGCTTTTGACGTCCATTTGATAGAGCTTGAACTTCTTGTGAGCTGCAAAAGCCATTAAGATTCGAATAGCTTCTAAACGAGCTACTGGAGCATATGTCTCGTCATAATCGATTCCTTCCTGCTGGTTGTATCCCTGAGCAACCAAACGAGCTTTATTTTGAATAATATTTCCATCTTCATCCTTCTTATTCTTGAAAACCCAACGAGTACCAATGATCTTGGCATCCTGAGGAGGTGGGACGAGTTCCCAAACATCACAACGCTCGAACTGATTCAATTCCTCCTGCATTGCAACAAACCAGTGTTCATCTGCAACTGCTTCTTGAGCATTCTTTGGTTCAAATTCAGCAACAAAAGCACATAATGCACACAGATTGTGAAATCTGCTTCGAGTAGAAATCCCTTGATCTAAACCAGTGAGAAGATTATCTGGTGGATGGTTCTTCACAGTCCTAGAAGATTTAGGAAGTTGAATATTACTCATATCTTCCTCATTAGAATTGTGTGTCTGGAAATGAATATGAGTTGTCTCATTCAAAAGAGACTGTCTCATTCAAAAGAGACTGCCTCATTTCCGCTTGTGAAGATTTATCCGGAGGAGTAACAGAATTCACATTTGAAATACTATCAGGAGTCTTTGGAGAACCAGAAGATTCATCTGAAGCTTGAGTAGATCCTGAAGAATTATCAGAAGACTGAGATGGACCTGGAGAGTCTTGACTGCTTGATTTGTCAGAATGAGACTCACTCTTTTCAGAAAGAGACTGTCTCATTTGGGAATGAGATGATAGATCTGCAGTGTCTTCATCAATTTGAGATATATTCCTTGAAGATTCATTGAACGCAATATTGATGGATTCTTCTACTTTGTTCTTGACAGAATTATAAACACGATAAGCTTTGCTTGATGTAGAATATCCCAAGAAAATTCCTTTCGTAGATTTCGCATCGAACTTGCCTTGATTATTTTGAGTATCTAAAATAAAACACTTGGAACCAAATACTCGAAAATAATTAATGTTAGGAGTCCTTTTCTTAAGCAATTCATACGGAGTTTTAAGCAAAATAGGACGAATAAGTACTCTATTTAAAACATAACAGGAAGTGTGTACCGCTTCTGCCCAAGATTTTCTTGGAAGCTTACTCTCATGCAGTAGAGTTCTGGCAGTTTCCTGTAAAGTCCTGTTCTTGCGTTCTACTACTCTATTCTGCTAAGGAGTTCGAGGAGATGAGAATTCATGAGTGATTCCTCTCGATTTGCAGAAGGTTATGAAATCCTTCTCGAATTCTCCTCCATGATCACTACGAATAGTCTTGAGCTTAAATGAATACTTAGTCTCAAGGTTAGTAATATGATCCTTAAACTCAACAAAAGCTTCATCCTTAGTTCGTAAAAATAATACCAAAGTTAAACGAGAATAATCATCAACTATAACAAAAGCATAATTCTTACCTCCCAAGCTTACATACCTTTCTGGACCGAAAGGATCTAAATGAAAAAGCTGCAAAGGAACAGAAGTTGATACTTTATTCTTAGCAGTAAAGGAAGTTTTCACCTGTTTTCCAAGTTGGCATGCTGTGCAAGGTTCTATTTTCTTGTACTTCAGCTTTGGTAGACCTCGAACCAGATCATGAGAAGATATCTTCCAAAGAAGATCCATGTGAACATGACCTAGACGTCGATGCCAAAGATTCTGCTGATCTTGAACAGTAGCAAGACAAATTTCCTCCTGCTGTTCATCAAAATCTAATACGAAAATATTTTCTTTTCTTTTGGCAACTAAAGCAAACTCGTTAGTCTTAGTACCAATATAACATACATCTTTATCGAACTTAACCTTATGACCAGCATCAGTAAGTTGACTTACACTAATGAGATTATATTTCATACCATCAACTAAAAGAACATTAGAAATGGCAAACCTGTCATTACCGATGCTGCCTTTTCCAATAATTCTGACGGTGTTTGAATCTCCCAGAGTAACTAGGCCACCTTCCTTGGCAACTAGAGATAAAAACTTGGATTTATCACCTGTCATGTGACGTGAACAACCACTGTCGATGATCCATTTATTTCGCGGAACATGGACCTTCAAACAAACCTGCAAGAATTGCTTTATCTCTTAGGTACCCACTTAATCTTGGGTCCTGGTTGGTTAGTATCACAAATCTTATATAAATGTCTATCTAATTTCTTAATCCACATCTGAACGATATTAACAGAAGTATTAGCAGATTTATATCTAGGAGACGATTTATAAGATGAGTTAGAAGAGTGGCCCTTGATACCACATAATCTAGATTCAGATGTAGGGTGGCCAGCTTTGTCACAATCTCGACATTTCTCATAAGGCATCTTATATTTCATAGGAGCTCGCTTATACCCTCCTTGAAATGCACGTTTCTTGATTGATTCACATCCTAAACCTCCTTTATCAAGAGAAGATTTTTGTTCTCCAAGAAGAGCATTCAAAGTTCCTTCTCCATGAAAATATTTAGCTAAATCCTTTTCAAGTTGTTTGACTTTCTGCTTTAATTCAGGAACCAGGGGATCAGTAGCACTGTCTTCTTTAACGGTTTCTGGATCAACAGATATTGACTCTTTTTTCAAGGCTTCAAGGCATACATCCTTCATCTCAATTTCATTTTTGAGATATTGATTTTCTTCAGTAAGTTTTGAAACCCTTTCAAGCAAAGATTTGTTTTCACTAACTAGGGCTTCTTCCTTCATGGGGTCATCCATTTCACTAAGAACTTCACTTAATGCTTGCTTTAAATAAGCATTCTTTTCTTTCAACTTCTTAACTTGGACCTGCAAATTTAAAATAGATGAAGATATATTTGAATTATACTTAATATTCTGTACCTCATCATTGTCACTAGAGTTGTCCTCTAGTCCAGCAAAGCAAAGTTGAGCAACTTCATCATCTGAATCGATCTCCATGTCAGATTCATCATCACTCCAAGTAATTAATACCTTCTTTTTGTTCTTCAGCTTGTAGCAGTCCTTTTTGAAGTGCCCTTTCTTTCCACACTCAAAACAAGTATCCTTGCTTTGATTCGTTTTAACCTCCTTGCTCGGATTAGATTTGAAGTCTTTTTTTGGAAACTGGGACTTCATAGGTCGTTTGGAGGCATTCCGTTTGGCAAGAAATTTAAGGAACTTCTTTGTTAGAAGAGCAATCTCTTCATCAGAATCGTCAGGAGACTCGTCTGCATCTGCATTAAGTGCAAGAGTTTTCTTACGAGGAGCTTCATCTTCTTCATCATATCTGCGTAGCTGGTTTTCGAATTCTTCCAATTCACTAAACAATGTTAGAGTATCCATAGTCGAAAGCAGCGTAGAATCCTGCAGAATGGTAAACTTTGGAGCAAACTTCTTTGGTATTACTCTGAGGATTTTCCTATTAATCTCAGATTGAGGAATGATCCTTTCCAAAAGTGAGATAGAGTTCATCAATGTCAGAAATCTCCCTTGAGCATCTCGCACGCTTTCATCTCTTTCCAACCTGAAACCTTCATAGTCACTCATTAGCATACTTAATTTTACTTCACGTACCTTAGACGTGCCTTCGTGGCTGACTTTGATCGTATCCCAAATCTGTTTGGCAGTAGTACATGCCGATACTTTTCTTAATTCTGTAGCTACCATGCCATTGAGAAGATCCTTGAGAGATTTTGGCTTCCCTTCTTTCATTGGAATTGTGAAACCATTTTCTACAGCATCCCATTCGAAAGCATCACGCTGGAGAAAGATCTTCATCCTAAACTTCCAATTATTGTAGTTTTCAGCACCATGAAGCAGTGGTGGATAATTGTTTGAATACCTATCTGGTTGAGCCATGGATCGCTAGCAAAATAAACACTAAAAAGAGAATTAAATGCACCTGCTCTGATACCAAATGAAATTCGATGGCTCGATAGATAATATAATATTCTAACTGTCAAGGAAAATGGGACAGTCTCGTATGCAAATGGGACAGTCCCTTTACAAATGAGACAGGGTATGGGGCAGTCTTTTTAAACTGCAGAAAGTAAATTACTGAAATATAAATGCAGTAATAGAGAAATTAAACAATGCAGAACACCAAGAGTTTTCACTTGGTTCGGCCCCTACACCTGGTCTATGGCCTACATCCAAGTCCCCATGCCAACTAGCATAGAGAATGTATTATATCCACTTAAAAACAAAGTACTTATAAACTTTCCTTGATTACAAACTTGACCCACTTGAAAGAAACCTTTCCCTAGCACACAGCTACCTAGCACAAAGCTACTTGGCCTTCCTGTTGTAATCAACCTCCCACAAACCAGGACAAGTGATATAATACACGATTCAAATACAATAATATAATATGAAAGTTTACAACTCAAATTCGGTTTCTTGTTTTCTGGATATGAATATCTCGGGTATGGAATAAGAAAATGATTTCAGATGATGGAATATTCTCGTGAAAGCGTAAGTTACAAATCTGAAATGAAGAGTTGTATTTATAAGCAAAGTTCTAACAGATTTATTTTCAAACAAAAGATAAGGTTGGAAGATAAGTTTGTTTGAAAATATAATGAATGAATCTCTGAAACTAATCTGTTAGTACGTTTGAAAGAGATAAATCAAGTGGAGATAAGGCTTGAGAAATTTAAACTTGATTTATAAGATAGGGTTTGAATAATTCAAACTTGGCTTATAAGATAGGGTTTGTTTGAAATAAGTTAGAGAGATAATTATCCAGTCAAACAAGATATACATAAAACCCTAACCCTTATCTAAACCTGAGATAGCTTCCTGAAATAATTCCAGCGAACTGCAATGCTAGAAACTCGGTTACTTCCATTCTGTTTATCTGCATTCTGGAGATCATCATAAACCTGAATATCTAACAACATAAAATATAACTGTAATCAAAATTTAATTCACTACAAGATATCATGTGTTAGTACAATAAAATGCTTTAGAGGGAATTTAAGTTACAAAAATGTAACCTCGCTTTCATGATTTCATATACTAGCCACAAAACGATTACAATTTAACAAAATAAGATAATAATTCTAAAGAGTAATCAATAAATTTAACAAATATTTTTATTTTTTAAAAGAGAGAGAAGATAGAGCATTCACATAAGAAGGTAAGCAAAGAGTACAAAAAGGTGTCTATTTATAAATTTGACTAACAAGATAAATAAGGAAAATTTAAAATCTAAACAGCCCTATAAAATGATTATGAATTGGTACTCATAATTTCAAACATTAAAAACAAACAGTAAAGAGATTCATATGAAGAGGTGTAAATGGTATAAAAGAATAATAAGTTGCCAATGGATGAATAGGGAAAAAAGAGATAATTTTAACATTAGGAAAGAGGACAAGAATTCAGATCAGGAGATACACATAAAAAAGTTTAACTAAAAGGGTAACAATTAATAATTCTATGCACCATTACCTTTAAAAAATATATAATGATTAAAATAGAGAGGGTAAAGAATAAGAAATTACAAAATCAAGAACTAAAAACATATGGGCAATATCTGCAACAATTGTACCCCTTTGTATAAGAAGCTAAAGAACAAATTAATAATTATATGTTAGGGGATGTTTCACCATCTGCCTCATCAAACCCTAAAAAAAGCTCTCTCAACCTCTTTTTTTTTCTAGCAGGGGTTCGGGGCTTTGATCGGTTTTCACCGGTGGATGTGAATGTACAAGTCTAAATAAGTATTACCCTAATTTATTTTGTATGGTAAATAAAATGACATTGTAAAAATTAAGTAGTAAGTATTGTATAAAAAACATAACTTAAAAATGACATTTTATCTAAAATTTTAAATTTGATTATATATAAATCACATACTCAACTCAATTAACAATAATATATGTACAACTACAACCCTTACTAACAAGGATAATATTACTATTACAATATATTTAAGTCTAAAAAACATGTCGGTATAATGTAGAAATTAATTGTCATTTACAAATTAATGTTTACATAACAATATTTAATCAAATTGAATTTCTAGAGGTATAAGATACGATACAAAATTTTTTGACAAACAATTTATACATATTTGAAAAATGATAAGGTTTTTAAAAATATTTACTAATTTCTTTGTTTATTTAAACATAAGAATTAAAGTGAATGATAATATGATTGTTGATTTTTATTTAATTATTAGTCAATTTGATTTGAAAATGTAAAAATGACACTAAACTGTGGGTAAAACTACATATACCATATTTCATCCACTGGTTGATTGGGAAAAATCTAGATTGGGAAGACATTCCATGAGAAATACAACTCATAGTGTCTAGCATATAAGTTGTTTGACTTTGACCATATGTACTTTGACGTAATTATAATCAAAACTTTTATTAATTTCAATTGTAATAAAAAAAATTTATTGTAAACCATGCTTATATTTATAAACATGTTTTTAACTCAAAATTTTCAATAAAAAAGTTTTCTAATAAATTTTGGGTCTTTCCACAACGTCAGTAGGAACAAGCACAAAAGGCGTATTAGTACAAAAAGATATTATTTTGTCAAATATGTACCAAAATACAATTCCATTATTATTTTAAGATAAATAAAGAGGATGTGTTCACAAATTACTTTTTGAATTTCTTTTTTGAATAAAATTGTAAATATTAAACTTTAATTCAAAAAAATAAATATTTTAAACAGATATGTAACATTATGAATTTTACATGAAAAAAGTTAAAATGTGTTGTAAAAGACATGCCTGTACTTTAACAAGACTAAGACATTTTGTCAACGCTAAGTATGTTTTATTGTTATCTTAATTTATATTTTGTACTTGCAACACTTAAAGTCTGTAAAAATGCAAAGGAACAGACTTGAGTCTTTTCCCTAAAACAGTATCAAGCATAAGGATTCTATCTGGAAGAAGATATATTTGTTTTCTGTTCTTTAGAATTTTTCTAATTTTCAATTCTATTTTCTTAAAAACATGAAATAGAAAATAAGTGACCAAGAAATTCAGGACAAAACTAAAAATTTACATAACACAACACTTAGTCTCAAATGGCTAGATTAGTATTTAACATTAAGTCACATATAACATATTTTGATAAAATATTTAAATTTAATGTGTTTCACAAAATTAAATCATTTACAAAGGAGTTTAAAATGTCATATTTTAATAAATTAAAATTCGTATAATATAGATATGGTATATATTTTCTTTTCTGAGTTAAAATTTTAAAAATGTTAAACTTGAAAGGTGCATATGGCCTTGTTAAAATATATAACAACTAGACGTAAAATTTAAATTTAAGATGTAAAAAAATATATATAACAAGAAAAAACAAATAAATAAATATAATAATATTTAGTGAAAGTATGAACAAAAATCTAATTATTAATCTAGTCGAGGTACCACTCCAAATATGGATTTTATGATACAATTTTGTAAAAGATGAAACATTTATAGGAAGTTTTGTGAACTTCTTGGAGAACCTGAGCTGCTTTTGGGAAGTACATCTCCTGCCTCTGTAAAAGTGATAGTAGAGTTGAGAGTAACACAAGCAACCAAATTAGAAAAAGCCACATCAGGAGTTCCAAGGAATTATTAGGATAATGTTGATATTGATGTCGATGTGAAGGTAGTTGCTCAACACTGTAAGGCGGATTAAAGTTAGCAGCCCACCACTCATATTTAAAGCACTACCACCAATACCACCACTATCAAGGTTTTCACCATTAGCAACTGGCACCAAGACAATAACTAAAACCACTACCTCCAAATATTACCGAACATACAACCAGTGCTACCACTAAAGCTACCAGCCATGCGATCACCAATGTTTCCACTTCAGCTACCAGTAATGCTACCATTGTTGCCACTATTAAGACTAACCAATATACCACTAATGTTATCACTATGGCAACTAGCCATGCCACCACTAAAGCTATCAGCAATGTTACCACCAATGCCACCACCAATGCAACTACTAAGACTAACCAATATATCATCAATTGTACCACCTGTAATAACATCATTAAAGTGGCCATGAATGGAACTGCTTAAACTATCACGAACTTCAACACCAACACCAACAATACCACCACTAATTCTTCTACTAAAATTACTGCTTCCAATGCCACCAATTGCACTAATAAGAGCACCACGACCAATGTCACCATCAATGCCACCACATCCACTACTAATATTATCATCTCTAGTACCACCAATGTAACCACTAAAGATGCCAGTCATGCTACCATCAATGCCACTACTAAGACTACCCAATATACCACCAATGCTACCACCGCTGATGCCATTATTAAAGTTACCACCAATGACACTGCTTAAGTTAGCACGAACTTCACCACCAATAATGCCACCACCAATTCCACTACTAAGATTACGGCTACTAGTGCCACCAATTGGACTAGTAAAATTACTGCCACCAATGCCACCGCCAACAATATTATTACTTGATTCAAGGAAAACCATAACTATATACAGGAGAAACAAAAATACCTTTGGTGCAGTAAGGACACGACCAACAAATTTGGTATGCTGTTTTTCCATAGATATGCTGCAAGCATATAAGAGAGGATCTTCATCATACCGATACTTTTTCATAGACTGAAAATGGAAGTGCATTGATCAATTACAAAAATTATATTTAAAAAAATGAACTAAAGAGCTACAATGAGAAATAATAACCAAAACTTGAAAATTTAAATATTCGGAGAAATTTTACATCAGTAAGAACTTCTTTCCTCTCCAGAGGTCCCTGCCTGGACTTTTCCACTAAAGAGGCTATTTGCACAGAAGATAGTGATTTTGTATATCGCTGAAGGGAGACCAGGTTACAGAACTAAAAATTACAACAGGCAAAAAATCAATCGCTTCAAGTAAAAACAAAATTAGAAGATAAATAAACTAGAATATGCAAAAATATCTCAATCATGTTTACTCACCTCCAATGGGAGATAAATAGGTTTGCTCGGTTTACCAACATCAAGGCACAAAAAGTATGCAGAAGTTCTAGGTTCCAAATTCAGATGCCTTCTAAAATATTCAAAAACTGTAATCTCCTTAGGCTTCACTTCACCACGGCTACCGATATCGCCAGGTTTTTATTTCAATGTGAAACTTCAAACAGAAAGAAACAAAGTGAGAATCAATTCACAGACAGGCCTCTTCATTTTGAACATTAGAAAAGAATGAATTAAAAAAATTAAACAACTTACTATAGCTCATTGCAAGGCTTCTCACTCAACCCTTTTATCTTAAATTCTCGGTTGCTATGCGTGGCCTTGACTCTCATGTTTCTCAGCATTTTCTTGGCCTGTTGCATTTGTAAAAGCACAATTTAATAGAAACAAAAAAAGAAGCACAATGCAGGTTTTTCAGGTGTCATTTCATGAATTAGCTTAATCCAGTTTATTCTACGAGCATCCTGTATACCCTGATTGGCTCTCAGGAAATCAATTACAGGCCTAGGAGTAAGGATCATGGTCGTTGACACGTCTGAAAAAATGAATGAGTAAGTGGGCATCAAGTGAAATAAGGGAGTCAAGTGAAATAAATGTTTTAGAGATATAATCTTGAAAACGGGGTTAGGCAGAAAAAAATAGAGCATCCTTACCTAAATTGAGTGACAATCCTCCCTGAGTAGGACGAAAACTAGAATGGAGACCACCACAAGCAGAAACCCTCCTCCAACACTAGTAAGCATCTTAGAGTCGTCATGGAAAAATGACTGCCTCACCAAAAGGAAATCCCTGCATATTCCACATTCATAACAGTAAGCAATGCCTCATTTCAAAGTGCAAGTTTCTTAATTAGTTCTGGTCGTGTGGATACCTTTTAGCCGCTTGCTGTCTCAAGACAATGTCAAGCACCCTCAGTGCATCTTAAACTTTTTCAGTGTCAGCTCCATTCAAATATAAGCTTATGGCTGAAAATGGTTAGCCTGCCTACCTGTTTATGTATTGAAATATAAGTTTTTACAACACTATAATTTGTCCCAAATCGAGCCTACATCTTTATCAAGTAAGAAATCTCATTTTCAACCATGTGTCATGTAATATAAAGTTAAATAGTGATGGGGCTTCACTTGTACTATCTACATTTATATTTATGCTATATATTTACATAGTAAAAGTTAAAAAAGAACAAAGAAAGCTTACACAAGTAGATTGATGAAGAGGAGAAAAAGAAGGGACTTGGAGCACTTTCTTCATTATTTGTGGAACTTGTTGCAAATAGCAAGAAAAATATAATTCCTCTGCATATGTATCTAAAAAATTTTCACACATAAACATAAAATAAATTTAATAGTGTAATCAAAAAAATATGAAGATAAAATATAAATAATATGTGGGCTTCTTATCTATAAATTTTCATTTTTTTAGTATATCATGTATTTGATTATTTATGAGGAACAAAAAAGTTATTACAAATGTAACTAAATTCTTTTTCTTAAATTTGACATATAATCTTGAAAGTGATAATTCTTGATATCAAGATCATTTAAAAACAAATATAAATGGCATTTCATGTCAATCCACATCCATATATACAAGAAAAATGGGATACTTATTGCAGTGTTTTAATTTTTAACAAAAGTTTGTGCAAAAAACACATAAGAAATGGAAATAAAGAAATAGGAAAATATAAATTATTACCTTACCCTTGTTAAACAATATCAATTCATGATAATCTCCAAATCTTGTCCACTTAATCCTGCACCAATTCATTTAAAGATGTGTTTAACCTTACAGCACAAAAACACTCTTTCTCACAAAATATAAATAATACCAAAACACTATTTCATAGCCATGTACAAGTTTATTTTGTTTTTAAGTCGGCCGCTTGTGCTTATATTAGGGTTTTACCTACATTTTTTATTTTCTCTATTCTGGAGGCCCAATTGTATATAATAGGTTTCAGTGGGCCGAATATAGTTTAAATTTTTGATTCAACATAGTGTGCTCCATGTATTATATAAATTAATTGGATGTGGATGTACAAGTCTAAATAAGTATTACCCTAATTTATTTTGTATGGTAAATAAAATGACATTGTAAAAATTAAGTAGTAAGTATTGTATAAAAAACATAACTTAAAAATGACATTTTATCAAAAATTTTAAATTTGATTATATATAAATCACATACTCACCTTAATTAACAATAATATATGTACAACTACAACCCTTACTAACAAGGATAATATTACTATTGCAATAGATTTAAGTCTAAAAAACATGTCGGTATAATGTAGAAATTAATTGTCATGTACAAATTAATGTTTACATAACAATATTTAATCAAATTGAATTTCTAGAGGTATAAGATACGATACAAAAATTTTTGACAAACAATTTATACATATTTGAAAAATGATAAGGTTTTTAAAAATATTTAGTAATTTCTTTGTTTATTTAAACATAAGAATTAAAGTGAATGATAATATGATTGTTGATTTTTATTTAATTATTAGTCAATTTGATTTGAAAATGTAAAAATGATACTAAATTGTGGGTAAAACTACATATACCATATTTCATCCACTGGTTGATTGGGAAAAATCTAGATTGGGAAGACATTCCATGAGAAATACAACTCATAGTGTCTAGCATATAAGTTGTTTGACTTGACCATATGTACTTTGACGTAATTATAATCAAAACTTTTATTAATTTCAATTGTAATAAAAATTTATTATTGTAAACCATGCTTTTATTTATAAACATGCTTTTTAACTCAATATTTTCAATAAAACATTTTCTAATAAATTTTGGGTCTTTCCACAAGGTTAGTAGGAAATGGAAACCGGCAACGTGAACCGACTTTTGTATTTTCTTGCTATCAGTGACAAGCACAAAAGGCGTACTAGTACAAAAAGATATTATTTTGTCAAATATGTACCAAAATACAATTCCATTATTATTTTAAGATGAATAAAGATGATATGTTCACAAATTACTTTGATGATTTTGATACAGATTCAGACGAGTCTCCTGATGATTTTGATGAAGCGATTGCTCTTCTAACAAAGAAGTTTCATAAATTTCTTGCCAAACGGAATGCCTCGACAAGTTAAAGATCACTAGAAAACTCTGAGATATCGACAAGTTAATTTGACCAGAGAACTCTGAGATATCGACAAGTTAAAAAGCCACTAGAGAACTCAGAGTTATCGATAAGTCAAAGTGAAGATGTGAAGACTAGAGATCTCGACAAGACTAAAATCACTTGTAGACAACTGAAGACCTCTACAAGCCAAACTAAATATAGAGTACTAGAGATCTCGATAAGCCAATATACTTATCGAGATGTCAAGTGTTCTATAGACCTAAACTCGATATCTCGAGGTACAATCTCAAAGTACAAAATTGCAGATCAGTTTAATATCCAAGATAAACAATCAACAAATAATCCAACTGCTGGATTGACAAGTCAATAAAAAACAGCTTGAAGAATGTGCAAGATCAATGGTAAAGATTAACTGATAGAGAAAGATCAACCAGGACCCAAGGTAAAGAATGTGCAAGAAATCAGATAGACACTTATATAAGATTTGTGATACTAACCAACCAGGACCCAAGGTTAAGTGGGTACCTAAGAGATAAAGCAATTTTTGCAGGTCTGCTTGAAGGTCCATGTTCCACGAAATAAATGGATCATCGACAGTGGTTGTTCTCGTCACATGACAGGTGATAAATCCAAGTTTCTATCTTTAGTTGCCAAGGAAGGTGGCTTAGTTACTCTTGGAGATTCAAACACCGCCAGAAATATTGGAAAAGGCACCATTGGTAATGACAGGTTTGCTATCTCTAACATTCGTTTAGTTGATGGTTTGAATGTATAAATTTTTTTAAAAAAATAATTATTATTTTTTAATGTAATTATTTTAATTTTCAAAACATATAACTCTGTCAAATAAATTTTATAATTTACAAGAATAATTAATATCAATATATAAAATACAAAATATTTTAATATAAAAATCTCCGATATTACTTTCTACCCACCTTAAAAAAAAATTTGGTCCCAAAATTTAAACATACAAAACATATTTAAATATACCAAAAATATTTTAGTGTCAAGAAACACAAACCAAAAATAGAAGTAGTTTTTTTATAACACACCCAACTAAACTCACACGCCACCGCATGCTCATACCTTATAACTTAGGTCTAGCCTCACTACTCACAGGTCAAGCCTCAATACTCACATGTTACCTCATATCTTAGGTCAAGCCTCAATAATCACATGTCAAGCCCAGTCTACAGTAAGGTAACCTAGGCTCTCAATACCATCTAGGCTCTCAATACCAATTCTAATACCCGGACTTTTTTTAAACAATAAATTATACTTAAATATCAAACTAAAACTACAAATTTTATTAATGCTAAAAAATAGGCCTCAAAGAAGCCTACACAATTTTTTATTTCCAAACATAAATAGCATTATATAGCAAATTTTGAGAAACGCGTCTCCAATACAAACATGATCGCTAAAACATTATTACAAAGCAAGCTCAAATCAAGTCCACCTTTAAGATGCGCCAAAAGCTAAGCACCTGAAAGTAATGAGCCAAAGAGCCCAACAATAAAATAATTCTACACTAGTGGATCAAGTATCTTAATTTTATAAAACCAAAATTATTATCCGAAAATCCATATGACATAAAATATAACTTAATTCTACAGCTGCTTAAGGCCACAAATACTTGGTGACACATCAAAAGTTCATAATTTGTGTCAATAATGGGCGCCTTACTAAGGTGTTATAGGTTTGTGGGCTCCCAAAAGCATCATAATTAGCACTCCCTAATTACGTATCAAAGACTAGTTCCCGAACTATAAGCAAATAATTGGTTCACAAGTCATTGGTTCACAAGTCAGAGGGAATTCTTGTATGTAAAACACTCTACTTGATCCATAAATTTTTATATAAAAACAGTGCAAAAATATTTTAAATATTTTAAAATAAAGTAAAGTATGAAGAGTTAAGTTACCTCAGTCACTTCAATGAATCCAAATATAAGTGCCAAATAAATCCTATTTTAAATAGATGGAACAAAATATAACTAATATATAATACCAACTATTTTAAAAATGACATTTACATAAGATGAGGGCATAGTCAGTGTGTCCCCACATATTCTAAGTGCAAAGGTCAGCTAATAATAAAATTATACAACAATTATGCTAAGTGTTCATGCAGACAACAAGGGAAAAATAAATAAATAAATCATGTAAGTAAATTATGTACACAAAAAATTATATTACTTATAAAAAACACAATAATTTCATAATCACATTATTCCTCAATAATAATAATAATAATAATAATAATAATAATAATCATAATAGTACATGTGGGATAAGTGCATAAATCATTTAGTGGGAGAGAAACGGTGTAAAGTATCTTAACAACAAGTATACCATGTGATTTCGAGTCTAAAACTAATTTCAGCAAATTCAAATTTTCTCAATATGCAAAAACTATTTTTAATTATTTATAACATAAAAATATGAATGTACATTTGTAAAAAGAACTATCTCATGTTTACCTTGCATAAAATATAATTACACACAAATATTTACTTACAAAATACTATGACATAACTCATGTGAAATTAATAACTAAAATTTGTTGATGTGATTACATTAGAAAATAATTATCAAAATTAGATAGATAAAAAAACTTATAAAAACCTATAAAATTACAATAAAATAAGATATTTAATGATAGCTATGTAGGCAAGGCCTTTAACCTTGGCACATACACTTAAATAGCATGGAAAGAAATCAGGAGTGTCAAAACATATATACATGATACAGGGGAGCATTTAATTGTATATACAAGTCACATAGTAAAACATGCATGTAATATTATAAAATATAGAATGAAGAAGAACGGACCTAGTAGGAGAGTCAGTGTACAAAGAGAAAAAAAACTAGTAAGGATTATATAGAAGAGAAAACGTGGCATGAGGACAATCTTAAGTTTGTCCCCTAAGGTTATAAAAATACGACGTCATTCAGTATATACATATGTTTCATCAATTAATTCATAAACACGTCTCTAACCTCAAGTCCCTCCCTCCCTCAAAATCCAAAACCGTACTCCCTTAAAATCCAAATTCACCAGTCATGTCTTAGTCCAATCCAAAAATTAGGATTTTTACATTAAATCAATGGAGAACGATGAACATAGTCGGTGTATGTACGAGCTTGAGGAAAAATAGCAGTTATCAGATTATGAAGATTATGAAGATGAATCACACAACTCTATTCAGGAACCAGATTCTATCACGGATGAAGGTTGTCATGTTAATACATAAATGCCTCAAATTGGCATGGAATTTCTTACTAGTGAAGTAGCTTACGATTTTTAAAAGATTTTTTCTTTGAAACAAGGATTTGCTACACGAAAATATTCATCTACTAAATTCAAAGATAGTACGGTTATAAAGAGATATTGTACAAATAAAGGGAAATAAAGAGAAATTCTCTGGTAAGCAAAAAAATAGCACCGAAAAGAAAAAAAATTACAAAAGCATAAATATAATTTTGTGCAAGAAAATATATATTACTAAAATATGACGCCATGATAAGGTCAAAATACATGTTTTTTTGTAAAATGTAACGCCTTCTATAAGTTTTTACTTTCAAAGTAACGCCACAACGGTTACTAAATGTCATGTCGAACATAAGTTACCAAAACATAACTCCTTTTTGATGGTTATGTATAATAGCAACCAAGCACATGATTAAAAAACTACATACAACTATTTTGTAATCATTCCTCTGAGAAAGATGCTTAAAAAGATGCTTTGATCGGAAATGTTAAGAGAGATTATTGGTGAGCCAGGGGAGACCCTTGAGTGCAAGAAGAAGAAGAAAAGGTTATCATCTTTCTGTAAAATATATGTTTACATTTAGTATTCTTTTTCATACATAAGATGTGCTAAATTGTATCATGTCATATATTTTTACACAGAAAATGCAATTATATATAAATCTGTTAAACAATGAAGAAAGTGCTCCGAGTACTTCAAAGGTATGATCTTCAATTTTTTGATTAACATAACTTAAACAAATTTATTGATTTTTAGTAGATTACTCACCAAATAAGTGGTTTTATTGATTTCATTAGACTTTGTGATTTCACTCGTTTTGTGTTTAACTTTGATCTATATTGATAAATAAATCAATTGAGTGCCAACAATATTAAGTACTTCACATTCTTCAATATAATAAGTCCGTATATTTGTTTAAAATGGTTTTATCATATGGGTGGCTTATGATTTTATTTTATGGCTCTATTTTGCTAGGCCTAATTGTGCTGACTACTATGAATTTTTTATGATGTGTTGTAGTTAACATTTGGTTATAGGTCAGCCATGGTGATACTCGAAACCAAAGGAAAAAGGTTTTTCAAATAGACCGGCTGTGGATGATTGGACGCAGATCTTATCACCAAGAGATCAATATAACCAATAAGATTTTAGAACAAATTATGACAATGCTAAGTGTCATGGCATCATGTCAATTGGCGAAGATGACATACATAAAAGTATTAAATGAATTAAATAGTGTGTCTAGTTAACTACTAATCATGTTAATTGGAAACTGAATGACGTTTTCTTTAAATCACAACATAACACAAGTGAAGCTGACACTGTTTGTCCAATTTTCCTATTTTTTTCATAAGGGTTTGTAAAGTTCAGTTATAGAGTATTATATAGATTCTTCTTGACTTCGTGCCCATAACATATTTATATTTTAGTCAAATAAATGTCGCCTAATATTTATTGTCTTGTATATCGGGATAGGAGTGGGCAGTTTTTCTTTGTGTCATTAATATTATGTCACTTTTAAGGTTTATCTTGATAATTTCTGATACTTGTGGATATTAATATTGCATATCTTCTAACATTAGACTCCAGCAAGATTTAGAAATGCTGAGAAGTTTTATGAACTATAGAGAAATGACATTAGTGTTGGATGATATCAACTTCTCTGATAAGACCATTCATGCAAGCTACTTAAATAGAGGTTAAATGCAACGCGTTTTTCTGTTGCTCCAACTAGGTCAAAAACAATTCTTTTACTTAGATACAGAGTTGTACTTCAACGACATTGATTCTACTAGGCAATAGAATCGTCTCAGAGACCCTACAACAAGGTAGTGATCACTTTGACCTAGATTTTATAGAACGCTCTCCCATCTTAAAGTCAAAACAAATTCTTTCACTTTGATCACTTTGAACTGTCCCATCTTAAAGTCTTCTCTCCGAGTCTTCATACAAACCATATAACCTGCATATCCAAATACGAATCCTCACTTCATAATTCTTCTAATGATAATACTCAGATTCCTTTCACGAAACGCTATTGCCTAGTGCAACGGGTCTGGTTCATAGACAATTAACTTTGATCCAGGTTTTTGTATTATATCGTTGATTACATTGTTAAGCTTGCCACAACTTTATCGCTTTGAAAATTGCATGTAAATAAAGAATTGTACTTTCACTAGAATATTTTCCTCTATTCAGGCAAGGTCTTCGTTGTTACTACAATTATCATCTAGAGAGAGGTTATTGCAGTTATGACAAAAAGATGTAAATGGGATGAGGTTGATGGGAGAGATTAATATATATCATTGCGTACATGGGAGAGACGAGTACATATCATTGCGTACATTAATATAAAATATATACTTTATTGTGGTTACCACATTAGGTGGTTATTACTAGGGCAATAAACTAATAAAAAGTTTACTAGGTCAAGATATATCCAAAAATGTATATATCAATTATTTTCGCTTATAATAAGTAAGTGGCAATATATTTAATAAATATCCATATTTTAATTATTATAAAAATATTGTTGGTTGTCATCAAGTCAAATATTTTTTTTCAAAACCTATCAATGATATTTGATCACACAATTAGCTAACATATACCATATGTCACATCATTACCATTATTTAGATGTAGTATAAAAATTAACGAATTAAATATTAAAAAATATGTCAACTAAAAAATATATGCATTAAGCATGCATGTATGTCATAACCATTCCTTTCACTTATTAATTAACTACTATATACTCATGTCCAAAAGGCTAGTTCCCAACTACATGCCCAAAAATATTTTAAAGATTTTAATATAAAGTAAAGTCTTAAGAGTTAACTTATGTCAGTCACTTGAATGAATCCAAATATAATGCCAAATAATCCTAATTTAAATAGATGAAGCAAAATATAATTAATATCTAATACCGATTAATTTTAAAATGACATGTATATAAGATGAGGCATAATAATTGTGTCCACACATATATTCTCATTGCAAGGTCAACTAATAATAAAATTATACAACCCTTATACTAAATGTTCATCCGGGCAATAAGCCAAAAATAAAAAATAAAACATGTAAGTACACTTCTTGGACTTATAAATATTAGCATATACTTATGTATACAAAAAAAATATTACTTATCAAAAACACAATATTTGCATAATCACATTATTCCTGAAATATAATAATAATAATAATAATAATAATAATAATAATAATAATAATAATAATAATAATAATAATAATAATAATAATAATAATAATAATAATAATAATAATACATAAGGGACGAGTGCATATAAATCATTTACTGAGAGAGGAAAGGTGTAAAGTATCTTAACAACAAATATACCCCTCCACAAAATTCAAATTTTCATAATATGCAAAAACTATTTTTAATTATATATAACATAAAAATATGAATATACATTTGTAAAAAGAACTATCTGAGTTTACCTTGCATAAAATGTAATTACACACAAATTTTTACCTACAAAATACTATGGCATAACTCATGGGAAATTAATAACTTAAATTTGTTGATGTGATTACATTAGAAAATAATTACCAAAACTAGCACATAGATAACAAAACTTACATACACCTATAAAATAATAAGTAAAATAAGATGCTTAATGATAGGTATGTAGGCAAGGCCTTTAACTATGGCACATAGACTTAAATAGCATGGAAAGAAATTAGCAGTGTCAAAACATATATACATTAAATATGGGAGCACTTAATTGTATATACAAGTCAAAGAGTGAAAATGCATGTAATATTATAAAATATGGAATGAAGTAAAACCCACCTAGTCGGAGAGTCACTTAAATATAAAACTAGTATGGATTATATAGAACTATTGGATGAACTTATTTCCTAATTTATTGTGCCTGTACTCCACCCACTATTTGAAATTCATAAGGACTTTCCCTGAACACGTTTTATAAGCACTCCTATTTTTACCCACCAATAATAACAAACTTAAAAATTAAAACAAAAGTACTCCACCCACTATTTGAAATTCATACCCCCTTTCAGTGAACACCTCTTATAAGCACTCCTATTTTTACCCACTAATAATAACAAACTTAAAAATTAAAACAAAAGATAATTATTATTTTTAAATGTAATTATTTTAATTTTCAAAACATATAACTCTATCAAATAAATTTTATAATTTACAAGAACAGTTAATATCAATATAAAAAATATAAAATATTTTAATATAAAAATCTCCGATATTACATTCTACCCAACTTAAAAAAATTTGGTTCAAAAATTTAAACATGCAAAACATATTTAAATATACCAAAAATATTTCATTGTCAAGAAACACAAACCAAAAATAGAAGTAGTTTTTTTATAACACACCCAGCTAAAATCACACAGCGCATGCTCATACCTCATAACTCAGGTCAAGCCTCACTAATCACACGTCAAGCCCAAGCCCAATCTACAGTAAACTAACCTAGGCTCTCAATACCATTGAGGCTCTAAATACCATTTAGGCTGTGAATACCAACTCTAATACCCCGACTTTTTTTAGACAATATATTATACTTAAATATCAAACTAAAACTACAAATTTTATTCATTCTTAGAATGAGTCTCAAATAAGCCTACACAATTTTTTATTCCCAAACATAAATAGCATTAAATAGAAAATCTTGAGAGACGCGGTTCCAATTCAAACATAATCACTCCCAAACATAAATAGCATTATATAGCAAATCTTGAGAGACGCCGCTCCAATACAAACATAATCACTAAAATATTATTCCAAAATAAGCTCAAATCACCTGCACCTTTAAGATGTGCCAAAAGCTAAGCACCTGAAAATTTTGTAAGTAAGCAAGAAAATAATTTTTTTTATCGTAGGTAACCCGCAGCCGCTACCCTTCGGGTGCGCACTGGGTAAACCCCACGGGTTCACGTAATAGCGTGCAAACCACGTGAACCAAGGTAAACCGTATTTAAGCGACAGGCTCTGGCTCACGAGGCATAATCATAAATTCTCCTTCAGTGGGATTCGAACCTGTGATCAAGAGGTTAGTTTTCCTCTCTTTAAACAACTGAGCCAACCCTTGCGGGCAAAAAAAAAAATAATTCTACACTAGTGGATCAAGTATCTTAATTTTATAAAACAAAAATTATTATCCGAAAATCCATATGACATAAAATATAACAAAAGTTCATAATTTCTGTCAATAATGGCCCCTAGTAAAGTGTTATAAGTTTGTGCACTCCCGAACGCATCATAATTAGCACTCCCTAATTAGGTATGAAACAATAGTTCTGGAACTATAAGTAATTACTATAAGTAATTACTAATTGGTTCACAAGTCAGAGGGAATTCTTTTATCTCAAACACTATACTTGATCCATAAATTTTTATATAAAAACAGTGCAAAAATATTTTAAATATTTTAAAATAAAATAAAGTGTGAAGAGTAAACTTACGTTAGTCACTTCAATGAATCCAAATATAAGTGCCTAATAAATCGTGATTTAAATAGATGAAGCAAAATATAACTAATATATAATACCAACTATATTAAAAATGACATTTACATAAGAAGAGGACATAGTGACTGTGTCCCCACATATTCTCAATGCAAAGGTCAGCTAATGATAAAATTATACAATAAATATGCTAAGTGTTCATGCCGACAACAAGGGCAAAATAAATAAATAAAACATGTAAGTAAACTTCTTGGACTTATAAATACTAGCATATACTTATGTACAAAAAAAATATTTTACTTATAAAAAACACAATATTTTCAAAATCACATTATTCGTGAAATATAATAATAATAATAATAATAATAATAATAATAATAATAGTACATGAGGGATAAGTGCATAAATCATTTTGTGAGAGAGAAAAGGAGTAAAGTATCTTAACAACAAGTATACCATGTGATTTGGAGTCTAAAACTAATTCCACCAAATTCAAATTTCTCAATATGCAAAAACTATTTTTAATTATTTATAACATAAAAATATGAATGTACATTTGTAAAAAGAACTATCTCACGTTTACCTTGCATAAAATATAATTACACACAAATATTTACTTACAAAATACTATGACATAACTCATGTAAAATTAATAAATAAAATTTGTTGATGTGATTACATTAGAAAATAATTACCAAAATTAGAAGATAGATAAAAAAACTTATAAACAACTATAAAATAACAATAAAATAAGTTGTTTAATGATAGCTATGTAGGGAAGGCCTTTAACCATGGCACATACACTTAAATAGCATGGAAAGAAATGAGGAGTCTCAAAACATATATACATGAAACAAGGGAGCATTTAATTGTATATACAAGTCACATAGTATAACATGCATGTAATATTATAAAATATAGAATGAAGAAGAACGAACCCAGTAGGAGAGTCAGTGTACAAAGAGAAAAGAAACTATTAAGGATTATATATAAGAGAAAACGGGGCATGAGGACAATCTTCAGTTTGTCCCCTAAGGTTATAAAAATACGACGTCGTTCAGTATATACATATGTTTCGTCAATTAATTCATAAACACATCTCTAACCTCACATCTCTCCCTCCCTCAAAATCCAAAACCGTACTCCCTTAAAATCCAAATTCACCAAATTCACCAGTCATGTCTTAGTCCAATCCAAAAATTAGGATTTTTTTGCATTAAATCAATGGAGAACGATGAACATAGTCGGTGTATATACGAGCCTGAGGAAAAACAGCATTTATCAGATTATGAAGATTATGAAGATGAATCACACAACTCTATTCAGGAACCAGATTCTATCACAGATGAAGGCTGTCATGTTGATACATAAGTGCCTCAAATTGGTATGAAATTTCTTACTAGTGAAGTAGCTTACGATTTTTATAAGATTTTTTCTTTGAAACAAGGATTTGCTACACGAAAATATTCTCTACTAAATTCAAAGATGGTACAGTTATAAAGAGATATTTTGTGTGTAACAAAAAGGGCTTTAAAGGGCTTGATAAATGAGAGCTGGGGAGGGAAGTAAAATGAAAGAGAGAAACAAGAAAATTTTGTAAGGCTCATATGAATATTCATCAAACTAATGGAGGAACTTGGAGCATTAGCAGTTTTTATAAAACACATACACATCCAATGATTGATTCTCCAAAAAAGAAGGTGCATTTATGTTCACATCATAAATTATGTCACGAAGAACAGGCCAAGATAACCATAGAAGAATATCATAGATGTGGAATTGGGCCGGTTAAAATTTCTCGTTTGCTGAATGGATCTGGTCAGCCATCTAATAAAATTACTCTACAACAAGTTAGTGATCATCTGAGAATTAGCCGAAAAAGTAACATTGGGAGAAAGTGAGGTATAGTTATAAAAAAGCTTTTGGAGAGACAAGCACAAGATTCTCAATATTATTATGAAATAGAAATTGATGAGAATCAAGTTTGTAGAAGCATTTTATGGGCAGATGGAAGAGCGAGGAATTCATATATGTTATTTAACGATGTTGTTGTGTTTGACATGACGTACAAAACTAATAGTTTTTCGATGTCGTTTGCACCATTTACGGGTGTAAATCATCATATGCAATCCACTTTGTTTGGTTGTGCCCTTTTGGTGGAAGAGCGTGAAGAGACTTTTATTTGGTTATTTTAAAATTGGTTAAAATATAGGTGCAATTATTACAGAACAAGATCCAGCTATCCGTAATGCAATTAAAAAGGTTGAAGCATCAAAGAATCAAAAATATGTTGGACTATGATGAAAGACAAATACCAACACTATTTTGAAGAGCCTCTGACAGTGAAACCAAAAAGCGAAAAGAAATCTTGGAGATGGTTAGAGACCATACATGGGCAAAGGCATCATTGGGTGCGAGCTTATTTAGGAAAAACCTTTTTTGCAAGTACCTCTATATTTCTGTATCTTTTTCTATCGATCATAGTCTTCCTATTTTGAGCCATATCTTTCTTTTTGTACAAGATGTTTATTTGATAATTTTTACTGCTCATGCTGCTACTTTTATTTGTTAACTATGAATCAAACAAAATTTATAACTATTGCAGGTATGAAATCCATTAAAAGAAGCGAGAGTATGAATGTCTTTTTTTAACGATTTGTTTATAGTACTACTGTATTGTCCGAATTTATTGATCAGTATGACGTAGCTATTGATGATCATGCAGGACAGGTTTGTACCAGATTGGTTTTCAAAAAATTTATAGAAGAATTTAGATTATTATTTCATTTATAGAAGGCTGTCATGTTGATACATAAGTGCCTCAAATTGGTATGAAATTTCTTACTAGTGAAGTAGCTTACGATTTTTATAAGATTTTTTCTTTGAAATAAGGATTTCCTACACGAAAATATTCTCTACTAAATTCAAAGATGGTACAGTTATAAAGAGATATTTTGTGTGAACAAAAAGGGCTTTAAAGGGCTTGATAAATGAGAGTTGGGGAGGGATGTAAAACGAAAGAGAG
Organism: Apium graveolens; assembly: GCF_009905375.1. Classification (NCBI taxonomy): domain Eukaryota; kingdom Viridiplantae; phylum Streptophyta; class Magnoliopsida; order Apiales; family Apiaceae; genus Apium; species Apium graveolens. The sequence continues at coordinate 79,661 of NW_027418074.1, forward strand.
AAACAAGAGAATTTTGTAAGGCTCATGTGAATATTCATCAAACTAATGGAGGAACTTGGTGCATTAGCAGTTTTTATAAAACACATACACATCCAATGATTGATTCTCCAAAAAAGAAGGTATATTTACGTTCACATCATAAATTATGTCACGAAGAACAGGCCAAGATAACCATAGAAGAATATCATAGATATGGAATTGGGCCGGTTAAAATTTCTCGTTTGCTGAATGGATCTGGTCAGCCATCTAATAAAATTACTCTATAACAAGTTAGTGATCATCTGAGAATTAGCCGAAAAAGTAACATTGGGAGAAAGTGCGGTGTAGTTATAAAAAAGTTTTTGGAGAGACAAGCACAAGATTCTCAATATTATTATGAAATAGAAATTGATGAGAATCAAGTTTGTAGAAGCATTTTATGGGCAGATGGAAGAGCGAGAAATTCATATATGTTATTTAACGATGTTGTTGTGTTTGACATGACGTACAAAACTAATAGTTTTTCAATGTCGTTTGCACCATTTACGGGTGTAAATCATCATATGTAATCCACTTTGTTTGGTTGTGCCCTTTTGGTGGAAGAGGGTGAAGAGACTTTTATTTGGTTATTTAAAAATTGGTTAAAATATAGGTGCAATTATTACAGAATAAGATCCAGCTATCCGTAATGCAATTAAAAAGGTTGAAGCATCGAAGAATCAAAAATATGTTGGACTATGATGAAAGACAAATACCAACACTATTTTGAAGAGCCTCTGACAGTGAAACCAAAAAGCGAAAAGAAATCTTGGAGATGGTTAGAGACCATGCATGGGCAAAGGCATCATTGGGTGCGAGCTTATTTAGGAAAAACCTTTTTTGCAAGTACCTCTATATTTCTGTATCTTTTTCTATCGGTCATAGTCTTCCTATTTTGAGCCATATCTTTCTTTTTGTACAAGATGTTTATTTGATAATTTTTACCGCTCATGCTGCTACTTTTATTTGTTAACTATGAATCAAACAATATTAATAACTATTGCAGGTATGAAATCCATTAAAAGAAGCGAGAGTATGAATGTCTTTTTTGAACGATTTGTTAATAGTACTACTGTATTGTCCGAATTTATTGATCAGTATGACGTAACTATTGATGATCATGCAGGACAGGTTTGTACCAGATTGGTTTTCAAAAAATTTATAGAAGAATTTAGATTATTATTTCATTTTTGGCATAAAAATGTTAAAGGAGAGGGATAGAATTTAACTTATGAAGTGACCTTTGACTATAAAAATAAACTTGTATCACACATGGTTGATGTTAATACATCAGATTTCAATTTTGTGTGTACTTGTGCAAAGTTTGAAAATGCAGGGCTGTTGTGCAAGCACGTGTTATATCTTATAAAACAAAAATTCTTCATGAAGACAATTCTTGAGAAGTATATCTTACGAAGATGGACACTAAGTTTCCGATACACTACTTATGAATGGGTTATAACACGTGACTCTAAACTAGAAGAATATATTAACCTCCTATTAGTTGTCCATTTTTCCCTTCCATTTGTTGGTTTACCATTTTTATATTGTAAAGTTTGCAGATGCTGGACAAATGAATACCCTGGAAAAATAATTCTATCATTAGTTGTTTTTCTATAGTAGTTGTGAGTGTATTATATGCGGGATTAGAGAGAATACTCAACAACGTCGTATTTTTATAGCCTGAGGTCCCGAGGCCCCATTTTCTCTATATAGAATTTATTTAGTGATTGTCTAACATGTTTGATATGTCTGTCTTATCTGTTAATAATATTGAGGTTATTGAGTCTGATGTTTTTATTTTTGGTGAGGGTCATAAGTCATTTGGTTCATTTCCTGAGTCTCCCATTATGTTTTTGATCCTGATCAAGAAGACTCAGTTTTATTGAAATCGTTATTGTCAAAAGTTTCTGAAAACAACAAACTTTTGGAGTCTCTTAAAACTCAGTTTGCTTCTATTGAGTCTTTGGCATCCCTGACTTCACAAGTCGGAATGATGCGTGCTTCTTATGAGGTGTTTAATATATCTGTCACTACTTCTCTTTAGTCAATAAATGCAAAGTTGGAGATTTTAGATGTCCATGATAAGAAGATGAGTAAGGCTATAGATTTTGAGTTTGGTGCGTTGCATGAGGGCATGGTTACCACTGCTAAGACCTGGGAAGAAGAATTTGTCAAGCTTTTCTATCAACTTGGTACAGAAACCAAGTACATATCTCAGCAGGTCTCTACTCGAAGCATGCCATGTCACCAGAAAAAGGACTAGCTTGGTGATTTGACTCTGGCCGAGATTACTTTCCCTTTGCCCCTGCCTACAGTTCCTCCACCTGAAGCTTTTGGGATGACCCGTGTTGTCTATCACTCACATATCTTGGAATGGCTTCGCAAAAGGGATGGGAAAGCTCCTGATAAAGGCCTGTTGGACAAGCTTTTCACTGAGTATGGTGCTCCTCCAGCCTCCCACAACAAGGGAAAGAGAAAGACTCGAGATTCTGTTCCTGTCGAAGTTGATGATTCTTACTAGATTTTCTATCCACCTTTTATGCTGATGAGGGGGAGAAATTCATAGTTATTTATGAGTATTAATCAATTTCTATCTCAGACGATTGCTTCACCTGTTTAGCATTTCTTTAAGACTCGGTTTTTGTTTGTGATGGTTTGATTAGGTAGCACTGGTTTATGTGCTGAATTACGTGATGAAAAAAGATATTCTGAATTAATGAATAAAAATCTTTAACTTTCTCATTTGATAATCCATAGGTTTCATTTTCCTATTAATATGATTATCATTTCATTGTTGCACATATACACTGTTATACACTGTTATTATCTAACATTGTGCAACAGGTGATTAAAGTATTTTTTGATAGGGGGAGCATAGCATTTCTTCACCGTTGGCATCATCATAAAAGCGGGAGAATGTTAGTCCGAGGTTTCTGATGATGCATTATTCCTCGAAGAATTCTACAGCAAATCAGATTGGTTAGATTGTTAGTTAATTAAATAAGTATTAGAGTTTTATTTAATGTTAACTTACTTAACAGGATAATCTTTGACTTATTTTTTCTAAACAAACTCTATCTTGGATAAACTTCATCTATTTCAAATCTCCTTATCTTTACCAAGTTTATCTTCTCTTGTAACAAACTAACGGATTGTTTTTAACATACTTATTCAAATATTTTCAAACTTGAGCTTATCTCGTATTATCTTTAAAATAGTTTGAAATACAATCATATCCGTTAAGTTTCACTATATATAACCGACTTGATGTTTTTCCAGAAAAAAAAACTCTCTGCATTTTCCATCTTACTCTTTTCTGAGAAAAACACTCTCTTAATTAAATACAATGCTTATCCAGTTAATTAAGAGATATAGTCGAGTTGTAATCTTTCACATTCTATTCTTTGTACTCGAAAGGTGTATTGTATCACTTGTCCCGGGTTCTGGGAGGTTGATTACAAGAGCAAGGCCAAGTAGCTGTGTGCTAGGTAGCTGTGTGCTAGGAAAAGGTTTCTTTCAAGTGGGACAAGTTTGGCATGGGGACTCGGATGTATGCCATAGACTAGGTATAGGGGCCGAAGCAAGTGAAAAACTATTGATGTTCTTGCATTATTTTATTTCGAGCATTGCACGTTTAATTTTCTACAATTTACATTCTGTTGTTAAATAGGGTCTGTCTCATATAGATAGTCTCATTTGTCTCTATCCCATTTGTGAACAGTCATACTTTAACTGTAATTCGATTGTGCCTACGAATTTCACTCAACACTATGGAGAATTATTGGTGACTTGTAATGCTGAGGAAAGGGAAGATAAAAGATGAGAAATCATCTAGTCAGAGGTTATTGCATATATGACAAAAAGATGTAAATGGGATGGGGTTGAGGGGAGAGATGAATAGAGATAGTTAACATTAACATAAAATAAATACTTTTTTTTGGTTACCATATTAGTGGTTTTATATCAAAAATTGTATATATCAATTATTTTCTCTTACTATAAGTACGTGACAATATATTTAATAATTATAGATATTTTAATTATTATAAAAATATTGATGTTTGTCATCAAATTTGATATTTTTCTTTAAAACCTATCAATGATATTTGATCAAATAATTGGCAACATATACCATATGTCACATTGGTACCATTATTTAGATGCACTATAAAATTTACGAATTAAATATTAAAAAAATGTCAACTAAAAAATGTATGGATCATGAAAATTCATTTGTCTTATTAAATAAATTGTATATACTCATGTCATACTTTAATTATTATATATAAATGGTTATTATAATTATTATTTACACAAAGTCTTCATTGTTACTACAATTATCATCTAGAAAGAGGTTATTGCAGTTATGACAAAAAGATGTAAATAACATGTTTACCAGGTCAAGATATATCAAAATATATATATATCAATTATTTTCTCTTATTATAAGTAAGTAACAATATATTTAATAATTATACTTATTTTAATTATTATAAAAATATTTTAGTTTGTCATCAAATTCAATATTTTCCTTCAAAACCTATAGCTCATATTTGATCACACAATTAGGTAACATATACCATATGTCACATTTGTACCATTATTTAGATGCACTAAAAAAATTTACTAATTAAATATTAAAAAAGATGTAAACTAAAAAATGTATGCACTAAGCATGCATGTAAGTCATGCTTTGTCTTATTAAATAACTTGTGTAAACTAATGTCATACTTTTATTACTATATTTAAATGATTCAAATGAGTTCAAATTGACAACAATATAATAAAATAAGGGGTTTATATGTATATAAGTACAATACAAACTTTTAATAACAATTAGTGTTCCTTGACTCATCAATAATATTTTTTAACACAATATCACATATTTTTAACAAACTAACACACACTATGTTTAACTACTGATTTCACTCTAATGGGTATCTGCTTCTAATTATGCATTGCAAATGCAAAACCTTGCAGTATAGCAATAATTATAGGCAAAAAAACATACTAATATTATATTGCAGTCAAACATGCCCATGGAATCTATTGAACATGTGAATAGATATTGAACAAGGGACTGGAAAAATAATTATGGTTAACAATAAAAAATGTTAAAGACTTAAATTCAAATAAAAATTAAATGTTAAAAACTGCAAATATTTTTAAAGCAACCGCCAAGGATAGCCCTCATCCATGAGAAAAATAAGGAATATCATATGATTTAAGTTTAATGTCAAATCTTGGAGAACATATAAAAATATTTGAATATTGACCAATGCCACAGAAAAAATTACTCATTACTCCTTACAAACAGAAACCATAACAATTAGAGTTAAAGTAACAATAACTCATGGAATTTAGAACATGCTCCTGTGCATAACTAGTCATATTAAAGTAATGAATAGACATGTCCATTACAATTAACATCACCAATTTACTGCCCATAATTGTTTTTTATAAAAGTGAACTTAGACCAAAATATAAATGTATACACTAATTCATTTGGCGCAAGCATGCAAAGTAATATATTTTATTAGAAACATTTACTAGATCACAAACTCCAAGTTTTGTATTAATTAAAAATTGTGAAATTAAATATATAAGTAAAGATCATATTAAAAACACTTACTACTTAATACTAGTGGCAAGTGTTGAAAATAGTTTAAAAATAGTGGGCAAGAGTTGTATATTTATCATTGAATTATAAGCAAATCAATAAATGCAGACATTCACTTAAAAATAGATTGGTAACAATTCCATGTTCCAAAATTTAGATTAGAGTTTACAGGTCATACCTTTCAATTAATATTAGTAACAATTAATAATAATAATAATAATAATAATAATAATAATAATAATTAATATTATTGTTAATATTATTAAGAGTAGTGCTAATTCGTCTTAGACTTTTTTAAAATTTTATATAAGATTAAAAATTTACGTTATTAATTTTTAAAATTATAACCTTAAGCACTAAAATCAATCTATGTAGTTATTTTGAAGATGATAAGTAAAGTAAGACGGGAGATAATATTTTTTACAGTATTCAAATTTTATATGTTACATAAAATATAACTATAATTCTCTACAAGATATCATGTGTTAGTATAATAAAATGGTTTAGTGTGAATTTAAGTTCCAAAAATGTAACCTCACTTTCATGATTTCATATACTAGCCACAAAAATATTTTACAAATAAATGGAAATAAAGAGAAATTCTCTGGTGAGCAAAAAAGAGACCGGGAAAGAAAAAAAAATTACAAAAGCATAAATATAATTTTGTACAAGAAAGTATATATTACCAAAATATGACGCCATGATAAGGTCGAAATACATGTTTTTTATTTAAAATGTAATGCCTTCTACAAGTTTTTACTTTCAAAGTAACGCCACAACGGTTACTAAATGTCATTTCAAACATAAGTTACCAAAACATAACTCCTTTTTGATGATGGTTATATATTATAGCATCCAAGGACATGATTAAAAAACTAAATACAACTATTTTGTAATCATTCGTATGAGGAAAGATGCTTAAAAAGATGCTTTGATCGGAAATTTTAAGAGAGATTATTTGGTGAGCCAGAGGAGACCCTTGAGAGCAAGAAGAAGAAGAAAAGGTTATCATCTTTCTGTAAAATATATGTTTACATTTAGTGTTCTTTTTCATCCTATGATAAACAATGAAGAAAATGCTGCGAGTACTTCAAAGGTATGATCTTCAATTTTTTGATTAACATAACTTAAACAAATGTATTGATTTTTAGTAGATTACTCACCAAATAAGTGGTTTTATTGATTTCATTACACTTTGTGATTTGACTCGTTTTGTGTTTTTTTTATCGTAGGTAACCCGCAGCCGCTACCTTTCGGGTGCGCACTGGGTAAACCCTACGGGTTCACGTAATAGCCTGCAAACCACGTGAACAAAGGTAAACCGCATTTAAGCGACAGGCTCTGGCTCAGGAGGCATAATCATAAATTCTCCTCCCCTGGGATTCGAACCTGTGACCAAGAGGTTAGTTTTCCTCTCTTTAACCAACTGAGCCAACCCTTGCGGGCAACTCGTTTTGTGTGTTTAACTTTGATCTATATTGAAAAATAAATCAATTAAATGCAAACAATAGTAAGTACTTCACATTCTTCACTATAATATGTCTGTATATTTTATTTTATGGCTCTATTTTGTTAGGCCTAATTGTGCTGACTACTATGAATTTTTTATGACGTGCTGTAGTTAACTTTTGGTTATAGGTCAGCCATGGTGATCCTCGAAACCAAAGGAAAAAAGTTTTTCAAATAGACCGGTTGTGGATGATTGGACGCACATCTTATCACCAAGAGATCAATACAACCAATAAAATTTTAGAACAAATTATGACAATGCTAAGTTTTATGGCATCATGTCAATTGGCGAAGATGACATACATAAAAGCATTATATGCATTAAATATAGTGTCTCGTTAACTACCAATCATGTTAATTGGAAACTGAATGACGTTTTCTTTAAATAACAACATGACACAAGTGAAGCTGACACTGTTTGTCCAATTTTCCTATTTTTTTAATAAGGGTTTATAAACTTCAGTTACAGAGTATTATATAGATTTTCTTGACTTTGTGCCCATAACATATTTATATTTTAGTCAAATAAATGTCGCCTAATATTTCTTGTCTTGTATATCGGGATAGGAGTGGACAGTTTTTCTCTGTGTCATTAATATTATGTCACTTTTAAGGTTTATCTTGATAATTTCTGATACTTGTGGATATTAATATTGCATATCTTCTCACATTAGACTCTAGCAAGATTTAGAAATATTGAGAAGTTTTATTAACTATAGAGAAATGACATTAGTTTTGGATGATATCAACTTCTGTGATAAGACCATTCATGCAAGCTACTTAAACAGAGGTTAAATGCAACCTAATTTTTTGTTACTCCAACTAGTTGAAAACCAATTCCTTTACGTAGATACAGAGTTGTACTTCAACGATATTGATTCTACTAGGAAATAAAATAGTCTCAGAGGCCGTACAACAAGGTAGTGATCACTTGGACCTAGATTTTATAAAACGATGTCCCATCTTAAAGTCAAAACAAATTCTTTCACTTTGATCACTTTGAATTGTCCCATATTAAAGTCTTCTCTTCGAGTCTTCATACAAACCATATAACCTGCATATCCAGATTCGAATCCTCACTTCATAATTCTTCTAATGATAATACTCAGATTCCTTTCATGAAATGCTGTTGCCTAGTGCAACGGGTCTGGTTCATAGACGATTAACTTTGATCCACGTTTTTGTATTATATCCTTGATTACATTGTTAAGCTTGCAACAATTTTATCGCTTCGAACATTGCATGTAAATAAAGAATTGTACTGTCACTAAAATATTTTCGTGTATTTAGACAACGTCTTCATTATTACTACAGTTATCATCTAGAGAGAGGGTATTGCAGTTATGACAAAAAGATGTAAATGGGATGAGGTTGATGGGAGAGATGAATACATATCATTGCGTACATGGGAGAGACGAGTACATATCATTGCGTACATTAATATCTACTATATTATAAATCCTGAATCCACAAAACATGTGTCTTTTTACACTACCTACCCCAAATTTTCAAACATTATTACCAAGTTTGCCATTACCAACTTGCACCACTCACACGTGATTTGAACAGTATAGAAAGTTGGACAAATTCAAATCTGGATTCAAAATTCAAATCCCCTCCCAGATCTCATTTTTTCCTCCTCTGGTTTTTGTGCTTTATTCATCTATCTCTTCAGGCGTTGTACAAGCATATTCGTCCTATACTTTTGGTACTTTATTCATCCCTTCACTTGTTCGAGAATGAAAGAGGTTTTTAATTACTTGTGATGTATTTGAGTTCCATTTTGCAGAGAACATACTATCACATGAAAGAGTTTCTTACACTCTGATTTCATTTTGCAGGCCACATACTCTAACTGGAAACTGGACAATTTCACATCTTTCCACTCTGATGTTTGTATGTTTTCTTTCAGCTTAGTGCTAATTAACTTTATCATTTGTTGTATGTATTAGAGTTGATATTGTGGACTTCAATTAGGTACTCACACCCGGAAGTTTAGGAAGGTTGATTTTGGTTGCTAAAAAAGTTACGGTAACACGCTAATTTTTGTCGCAAATTATTATTGAACTTGTGATTTTCCAATTGTTTATAATAGAAATCACCGAGTGAAATGTTTCTTAAATTGTAGATGCTACACCGTCTCCTGTAACACACTTCAGCAATCACAAAGAACATGGTAACCTTTTGTCATGGATAAATTTTACAAAAATCTTTTGCTATTAAAAAACATTTTCTAATATATTTAATAAATCTGAATTAAGTTTAGGTGTTTTCTATGGGACTCCCTGCTCCAATAGTGGTTCCAACAACAATATTCGGAGCCCTTCTTATCCTTCTGTCACAGCTTCTCCATGTAACCTCAGAGAACCTTTATCAGATATTTCAAATACAACCAGGACTGTTGTTCAACCACAAGGTATCTACACTTCACTTAAGCTTATTTTCCTATGACCATGATGCACTGTGTGAATTCGTTTCAATTTTTCAAGATAGATTTTTTCAATTTAAATAATGAATTATGCTCTGCATATGTAAACCTTTACCTACCATAGTATCATAAGGTTATGGCAGTACCTTTGTTAAGTCATCAACAAAAGAGTGCAGACAGTTTGAGAGTCCATTGGTGACACCTACTGCATATACAGAACCTTTTTCCCGATTTTCAGATAAGCAGAAACCTGTTAATGATCATCAAGGTAATTAAGTTAGAATTCACTATTTTACCAATGAAGTAGTTGTATTGTGCTTTGTCATTTGGTTGAATATAAGGCTACTAACATCACATGTCATGCTGCTCAATTAAATTTTTAGCTTCATGTAACTTACAATCCCAACGAATTCAGAAAGGCGGTTGTTCAAAAGGAGCCTTTTTAGTGAATTCTTCTAATTTAAGTAGAAGGATTGATTCGTCTATTAGATCAGTCCCGTCTATGACATTATTTCAAGAAAATGTTGGTGATATTGACTACGAATCTGCAGGTACCTTATTTTTCAAAGAAAGAGAAAAAAAATTCCCAATTTTAAGTATCAGGTACCTTCTGATAGTTTTGTATATGTTTGCAGAGCATTCAACCGTTGCCGAGTTCGAAGGAGATTATTCTGATTTCTTCCATGATGATGGTAATGATACTAAAATATAGAAAATGATATATACTTTATACATGAATAATAACCCAAGATCTTTTGTTACAGATCACGACCCTGCTTGTGTTGAAGAAGAAATCCTGGAAAATGGTCAGGAAGCAGCACGTTCAGGTATTGTTCCCGAAATTGATGACTCTTTTATGTATCTTATATGTTAATGACTTGTTTTGTTTACAGTGCCTGAGGGTTATGTATCGTTAGGGTCTCCGACCGAATTTTGTCGTAAATGTAAGGCTGTCATGTGGAAGGAGGAGAGGACCAATAAAAATGTTAAGAAAGGTGTTCCGAAGTTCAGTTTTTGTTGTTTGGATGGTCAAATAAAACTACCACGCACACCAACCACCCCGCCATATCTGATGCATCTTTATACTGATCTGAAGAAGAAAAGTCATTTTATGAGATGCATTCGTCTTTATAATGCCATGTTTGCTTTTACTTCCATGGGAGGCAAAGTTGATCACACGATTAATTGTGGTAGGGCGCCTTATGTTTATCGTCTAAATGGACAGAACCACCATGTTTTTGGAACCCTCATCCCTAATGAAGGTGATGATCCCAAATTCTGTCAGTTATATGTGTATGATACTCAGAAATTGGTTGACTCAGAAAATGGGTGAAAGTAGACAGTGGGGAAGTGGTTGACTCAGAAATTGTTGAAGGCCTGGTTCAAATGTTGGATGAGAGTAACCAATTGGTTAAAAAATTTCGTTATGCCAGGGACCGCTTCAAAGAACAACCGATAAGAGATTTGAAAATCAAATTAAAGGTTTCTCACTCAGAAAGTGGTCATGAGAATCTAATTGGCCCATCGGATGAAGTAGCATGTGTAATGGTTGGTGATATTGAAACTACAGTTGGTGAGAGGGATATTATTATTCTGAAGCAGCCCAATATTGTTGGTGAAGATATTGTTGTGGACAAGCAGGGAACTAATGATACACATGATATTTTAATTGAGAAGACATCCAAGCGTCTTGAACGTATCTGTAGCATTCACCCATCTCTCATGGCATTTAAAAATAGATTAGTAACAAATTTCATGTACCAAAATTTAGATTCGAGTTTACATGTCATATCTTTCAATTAATAATAATAATAATAAATAATAATAATAATAATAATAATAATATTATTAATAATATTAATAATAATAATAATAATAATTAATATTATTGTTAATATTATTAAGAGTATAAGTAATTCAGCATAGAATTTTTTCAATTTAATATAAAATTAGAAAATTTACATTAGTTTAATTTCTTAAATTATTACTTTAAGTACTAAAATCAATTTGTGTAGTCATTTTTAAGATGAAAACTAAAGTAAGACCGGAGATAATATTGTTTCACTGCCCGCAAGGGTTGGCTCAACTCGTTAAAGAGGGGATAACTATCCTCTTGGTCACAGGTTTGAATCACACGGGAGGAGAATTTATGATTATGTCTCCTGAGTCATCACAACCTGTCGCTTAAATGCGGTTTACCTTGATTCACGTGGTTTGCAGGCTATTGCGTGAGTCCGTAGGATTTACCGAGTGCGCCCCCGAAGGGTAGCGGCTGCGGGTTACCTACGATAAAAAAAAAATTGTTTCACTGTATACAAATTTTAGATGTTACTTAAATATAAATGTAATCAAAATTTAATTTTGTATAAGATATTATGTGTTAGTATGATAAAACGCTTTAGTGCGAATTTAAGTTACCAAAATGTAACCTCATTTTCATGAATTCATATAACAGCTACCAAAATATTGTACGAATAAATAGAAATCAATTTTTTACGAAAAAATAAAAATATAATTTTGTGCAAGAAATTATATATTACCAAAATATGATGTCATGATAAGGTCAAAATATATTTTTTTTATATAAAAAGTAAGGCCTTCTCCAGGTTTTTACTTTCAAAGTAATGCCCCAATAATTGTTACTAAATGTCATGTCAAACATAAGTTACCAACACATAAAGCTTTTTTGATGGTTATATTCCACCAGGCACGTGATTAAAAAACTACATTCAACTGTTTTGTAATCATACTTCTCAAAAAGATGTTTTGATGGGAAATGTTAAGAGAGATTATTTGGTGAGCCAGAGAAGACCTTGAGAGCAAGAAGAAGAAGAAAAAGTTATCATCTTTAAAAATATATGTATGTTTACATTTAGTTTTTTTTTCATCCTCGCTAAATTATGTCATGTCATGCAATTATAAATTTGATAAACAATTAAGAAAATGCTCAATACTTCAAAGGTAAGACCATATATAAGAGTACAATATTATTCTACACCATTTGTGTGTTATAAAATATTTAGTTATCACTAAAACAATATACATATAACCTTTATCCACATAAATCCTTGCATGGATAACTTATTTAATTTTTTCTAAATACCATATATAAACTTCGGAAAACAGGTTATATAGTGGCAAAAATTGTTGAAATATACGCTAATATTACAAATTAACATAAAGGAATGTGATGAGTACGTTTTGCAAAATGGTTACATATAATTTATCTTAGACAAAAGTAATTTTGAATTTAACACATTACATAAAATTAAAATTTCGGATCTCTAATTTTTTGGTTAACATAGCTTACACATGAATAATGATTTTAGTAGATTACTCTAGTTTTTATTGATTTAATTGGAGTTTGTGATTTGACTCCTTTTGTGTTTAACTTTGATATATATTGAAAAATAAATCAATTGAGTGCCAACGCTAGTGAGTACTTCACATTATTAGGTATAATAAGAATATGAAAAATTAAAATTGGGTGATGTTTTATTTTATGGCTCTATTTTGCTAGGCCTAATTGTGTTGCATGCTGTGAATTTTCTGGTTATAGGTCAGCCGTCATGATCCTGGAAACCAAAGGAACAAAAGATTTTCAAATAGACCCGCTGTCGATGATTGGACCCAGTTCTTATCACCAAGAGATCAATACAACCAAGAAGATTTTAGAACAAATTATGACAATGCTAAGTTTTATGGCATCATGTCAATTGGTGAATATGACATACATAAAAGCATAACATGCATTAAAGGTATCAACTACCAATCATGGTAATTAAAAACTAAATCACATTTTCTTTAAATCACAACATGACAAAAGTGAAGGCACTGTTTGTCCAGTTTTCCTTTCTTTGCATGAAGGGTTTGTAAAGTTCTATTACAGGAGTATTATATATATTCTTATTGACATATTTGTATTTCAGTAAAATAAGTGTCTCCTAATATTTCTTGTCTTTTATATCAGCATAGGAGTGGGCACTTTTACTATGTGCCACAACTGTTACAAAATGCCATGTCAAACAAAAGTTACCAAAACATAACGCTTTTTTGATGGTTGTATATAATAGCACATCCTTAAAAAACTACATAAAAGTTTTTTAATCATTTCGCTCCGAAAGATTCTTAGAAAGATGCTTTGATGGGAAATGTTTAAGAGAGATTATTTGGCGAGTCAGAGGAGACCCTTGAGAGCAAGAAGAAGAAGAAAAGGTTATCATCTTTCTTTAAAATATATATTTACATTTAGTGTTCATTTTTCATCCATAAGATGAGCTAAATTGTGTCATGTCATGTATTTTTACCCAGGAAATGCAATTATAAATTTGATAAATAATGAAGACAATTGTTCAAGTACTTCAAAGGTATGACCCTGTATGAGAGTACAATATTATTGTACACCATTTCTCTATTATGGAATATTTTGTTATCAGAAAAATAATAATCATATAATCTTTATCCACATTAATCCTTCCATAGATAACTTATTTATTTTCTTCTAAATACCATATGTAAACTTCGGAAAATAGATTCTATAGTGGCAAAAAATGTTGAAATATATGTAAGTATTACAAATTAACAAAAAGGAATAGTAAACTTTTGATAATTATGAAATAAATGTGATGAGTATGTCTTGCAAAATGGTTACATATAATTTAACTTAGACCAATGTAATTTTCAATTTATCATATTACCTGAAATTAAATTTTTGGATCTTCAATTTTTTGATTAAGATAGCTTACAAGAATATATTGATTTTTAGTAGATTACTCACCAAATAACAGGTTTTTTATTGATTTCATTAGACTTGGTGATTTGACTCGTTTTGTGTTCAACTTTGATATATATTTGAAAAATAAATCAATTGAGTGCCAAGAGTAGTAAGTACTTCAGATTCTTCTCTATAATAAGTCCCTATATTTGTTTAAGATGATTTTATGATATGGGTGGGTTATGGTTTTATTTTATAGCTCTATTTTGCTAGGCCTGATTGTGGTGACAACTATAAATTTTTTGTGAGGTGGTGTAGTTAATTTCTGGTTGTAGGTCAGCCGTAGTGATACTCAAAACCAAGGGAACAAATGATTTTCATATAGAACGGGTGTGGATGATTGGACGCAGATCTTATCACTAAGAGATGAATACAACCAAGAAGGTTTTAGAAGAAATTATGACAATGCTAAGTTTTCTGGCATCAAAAGTCCTCATGCAAATTTTATCAAAAGTCCTGACTAATTGGTTGAAATCTTGTTTGAATTCAATTATCTCGGATAAGTAAAGTGCTTTTGTATACGATCGGTTATTAACGGATAATATTTTGATAGAATATGAAAAAAATCATTACATTCTTAGAAAAACATAGGGAAATCTACGAATTACATGATTTAAAATTAAGTTTTCAAAAGCATATGATATGATTGAGTGGAGTTTCATCAAAAAATTGATTATTAAGTTCGGGTTTTATCAAAGATGGATCAACAAAGTCAAGACTTTTGTTGCAAGTGTTTCTTCAAGGATTCTTACCTGCAATCTTATATGTATTTTAAGTGTATAATGTATAAAACTGAGAAAAAATGTAAACACACAGTATATGCACGTCCAAGACCCACAGTTTATTAATGACTCTAATCAAAGATATAAAGAGTGACAAAAGTTAAAATGCTAGAAAGTAGAAACAGAAAAGGAAAACTCGTGGAGCACTACTACCACTAGACTCGATCCTATAAAAACTCAACTGCTAGCACGACTCAGTCTCACACGACTAGTTCAATGGCTAAGACTTTCAGATAAACTAAAATAGATAATTTATTAACAACAAAATTCAGATTAAAAGCTAACATTCTCCCCCATAATCTGAATTATGTTAGACCAGATTCTTGACTCCCAATAAGCTCTGCATTCTTTCAAAGATCCATAAATAATCACCCTTCAGAACTACTATATTTCCCCTTTCAGACAGTTTCCCCAAGCTGATAATATTACTGCAAGGACTTGGAATATAATATACCTTATGTAAGATACATTCATCCCCGTTCTTGCACCTGAGAGTGATTGAACCTTTTCCTTTAATTTGCACCGTCGAGCCATCTCCAAAGCTTACCATGACACTAATTCCTTCATTTAGTTCAGAAAACTTCGACTTGTATCCCTTCATATGATTACTTGCACTATTATCAAGATACAATAGATTGGACTCCGCTTATTTTTTATCACAGTAGGTCGAGAGTGCAGGAATTACTAGTTTTTTGTTAAACAACATTACATCTCCTTCTTCTTTGTCATATTTGGCCATAACAAAACCGATTCTTCGTCCTCCACTTGTGTAATATTCACCTCCTGCCTTTGCGCTCTGTGCTTCTTTGGTTTCGACACTCGGCTGCGAAGTGTCCATATATCCCATAATTATAACATTGAACTCTGCTTTTGTCTCGAGCTCTTCTTCTTCTCTGGCTTCCTCCTGTGTCATTGTCATTTCTGTTCGCTCTCTGCCACTCCTCCTTGGTAAGTAACAACTTCTTGTCTTCACTTTCACTACTGATCCATTCTTCTTTGCTAAGGAGTAGTTTACTCCCATTTGCTTCAGTTTTTCCTTTCAATCTTTCTTCATGTGCTTTAAGAGAAGCAAACGCTTCTTCCACCATGATCTTGTCCAAATCCCCAAATTGTTCAATAGTGGACATGATCTGAAGGAATTTTGGTGGTACTGATCTAAGTAATTTTTTTACTACATAAGATTCAGACACTACTTCTCCCAATACCCTTATATTGGTTCCAAGCCCATTTAGCCTCATACAAAAGTCATTTACTAGCTCACTTTCTTTCATACTAAGTGATTCAAAATATGCCTTCATCATTGTATCCTGGCCGCCTTGACACGATCAGCTCCTTGACACATTATTTTGAGTGCATCCCATGCCTCCTTGGATGTCTTTTTTGCTGTGAGAGAGAGCAACATTTCTTCTGGTATAGCATGGTATATCATGGCCAACGCTCCCTTATCCACTCTATCGTCGATTGCTACACTGGGATCGCTAGGTTCCACTGCATCTCACACCCCATGTGCGTGAATGAACACCATCATTTTTATCGCCTAAGTTATGTAATTTTCCTTTTTTTGCGTTGGGTAATTCAGTCCAAACGAGCCATTCTTCACTTTGCTTATCTCCAACGTTGTCATCATTGGTATGTACTTTAGCATTCACCTTGCACCACGCTCTGATACCAATCTAGGATTCTTACCTGCAATCTTATATGTATTTTAAGTGTATAATCTATAAAACTGAGAAAAGAATGTAAACATACAGTACATGCACGTCCAAGACCCATAGTTTATTAATGACTCTGGTCAAAGATATAAAGACTTACAAACGTTAAAATGCTAGAAAAAAGGAACAGAAAAGGAAAACTCCTGGAGCACTACAACCACTACACTCGATCCTATAAAAACTCAACTGCTAGCACGACTCGGTCTCACACGACCAGTTCAATGGCTAAGACTTTCAGACAAACTAAAACAGATAATTTATTAGTAACAAAATTCAGATTAAAAGCTAACATTTCTCACAGCTTCTTGTAAAATGGTGAGGTTTTTGGAGAGATTATTCCTTAACTGCGCCTCCAACAAGGGGATCCTATTTTTCTTTGTATTTTTATGTGTAGAGGGGTTGAGTAAGGAAAAACGAGGATTGGGATTGATTCATGAGTGTGTTATTTCTCGAGATGCTCACCCCATATCTCACCTTTTGTTCGTAAATGACGGTAACTTTTTCTTGATGCATCAGAGGTAGAGGCCTTCACTATAAAGAGATTATATGTAGGTATGAACTTATGTGAGGGAAAACTGCTGTCAATTTTAACAAGTCCATCATTGGTTTTACTCTAAATAGGGGAATAGAGGTAGTAAAGATTACAATTTAACAAAATAAGATATAATTCTAAAGAGTATCAATAAATTTAACAAATATTTTTTATTTTTTAAAAGAGAGAAAAGATAGAACATTCACATCACAAGGTAAGAAAAGAGTACAAAAAGATGTCTATTTATAAATTGACTAACAAGATAAATAAGGAAAATTGAAAATCTAAATAGCCCTATAAAATGATTATGAATTGGTACTCATAATTTCAAACATTAAAAACAAATAGTAAGAGATTCATATGAAGAGGTGTAGAGTGGTATAAAAGAATAATAATTTTGCCAATGGATGAATAGGGAAAAAAGAGATAATTTTAACATAAGGGAAGAGGACAAGAATTCACATCAGGAGATACACACAAAAAACTTTAACTAAAAGGGTAACAATTTAAAATTCTATGCACCACTATATTTAAAAAATATATAATAATTAAAATAGAGAAGGTAAAGAATAAGAAATTACTAATCAAGAACTAAAAAACATATGGGCAATATATGCAACAATTGTACCCCTTTGTATAAAAGCTAAAAAACAAATTAATAATTATATGTTTGGGGAGAAGTTAGCCAAATATACTGGTGAACCATATCCATGATCACATGTAGTTTATACAACTATGATAAGCTATTAGTAAACTTGAACCAACCTAATATTTACTCACCATAGAAATGATAGTAAGATTTATTAATAAATAAAAATACATACTATTATTATTTCACAGTTTTAAAATTACCTTACAAAACTATAACTTAATTTGCATAACTAATAATAGAAGTTACATGTGTACTGCTTTATAAAGAAAAAGCCATTATCACATCTAATTTAAAATAAAATAAACCTTAAACAACAAATACATGAATACATGACTAAGAATTTAGTTAACTAATAGTGTAATGCACACATTTGGTTTAGAGAGCTTGTCAATAAATTTCTGGCATTTATCCATTTGAGTCAACTATAAATGGTGATTTGATTATCCATCTCATAGTTATATACATTTAAATTATTATTATATAACCAAATTTAATAATTAATAATTTTTTCATAAATATATACTGTCTCAACTAGTAACCGTGTTATATGAGTACTCTAGTTAGATACCCGTTGTAACAACATTAAAAACAAAAATTGTCTCATAAAATGATTTTTGTGGTTTGTATTGTACAATCAAAATTAACTTTGACATTTTGTTTGTTTTTATATAATAGTCTTTTTTTCACTTTATCTCGTATTATTTAATATATGTTATGTATTTCTATCTCATGTTATGTTATATTAATAGTTATATTGTGTACATTTTATTTTATATATAGTTTTTTGTAATTTTATGTATTTTCTTTTTATAAATAAAATTTAAAATGAGTTTTATAAATTTCATTATTTTTTTTTGTAAAATAATTTTTGTTTTTTTTTAATTTTATTATGTGTGGTTAATAACATTTTTAGAATGTTGTCACATGTTCTACAATTTTGTATTCTAAAATTTCCTATTTTATAATTTTTATTAAATAATATAAAAAAATAATATCTCATCCATTTTTATCAACAGCGTTCTATAACTTTTTTAGGTTTTCAATTTTTTGTACTGTGTTGTATATTTTTTATGTTTCTAAATTAATTTTTAGTTAATATGTGTTCTATAAAAAAGTAAAACTAATGTCATAATTGTGTACGTGTCATATGTAGACTTAAAAAAGGGGTGTACGTAAACTTTGTGAGTGTAGGCATATATAGTTAAGAGAACATGAGAAATCTTAGAGCACTCCTTTAATCCAATGGCTTAAATACATATGTATATTATATATCTAACTTATTATATATTTGATCATAAATACATAATATTTTCAACAAAAAGTTTTAGTACAAATGATTTAGACATTCATTTCATCATTCATTCATAATTTTGTACTAAATCATACAAACATTAATAAATATATATTCATATAATTACACACATACAATTTATGCGTATATAATAATTTTATTAAGTGGTTAACCTTTTTGGTGTTTTAACTTAAGTTTAAAATTTAAATACGAGAAATATACATTATAACTATCAAAGTAGTAATTTAAAAATGAATAACACATGATAATTAAATAAAATGTCGATATTGTATAATTTTTAATTTCACTTAAACCTCAAAAAGATACTTAATTTAATTATATTTATGTTTGAATATGAAATAGGCGACTTTTTTAGACAATAAATTATACCTAAATATCAAACTAAAACTACAAATTTTATTCATGTTTCGAATAAGTCTCAAATAAGCAATAAGCAATTTTAAATCCCAAACATAAATTGCATTATATAGCAAATTTTGAAAGAGTTCCAATATAAACATAATCACTAAAATATTATTCCAAACTAAGCTAGTCCTGTGCCAAAAGCTTAGTATCTCAAAATACCTGTGACAACAGTTTATAATTTCCTTACTATTGTATAAGGTCATTAGTGTGTGCTCTAGCACTCTCTAAGTATAAACGGCTACTTCCCGAATATATGCACAAAAATATTTTAAAATAAAGTAAAGTGTCAAGATTAACTACCTCAGTCACTTAATGAATCCAAATATAATGCCAAATAATCTATTAACTAGATGAAGCAAAACATAATTAATATATAATACCATTATTTTAAGAATGTATGTATATAAGATGAGGCATAGTAACTGGCACACATAATCTATTCTAGTGCAAAGGTCAGAATAAAATTATACACGCTTATACTAAATGTTCATCCCGCCAATAAGGGAAAAATCAAAAATAAAACATGGTAGTAAA